>NC_037676.1:144513212-144569358 GCF_003255815.1 Theropithecus gelada
CTGTCGTAGGGGAGGAGTGGTGACTGTCATGGGGGAGGGGTGGTGACTGTCGTGGGGGAGGGGTGGTCACTGTCATGGGGGAGGGATGTAGTCACTGTCATGGGGTAGGGGGTGGTCATGGGGGAGGGAGGTGGTCATTGTCATGGGGGAGGGAGGTGGTCATTGTCGTGGGGGAGGGGGTGGTCACTGTCGTGGAGGAGGGGTGGTGACTCATGGGGGAGGGATGGTCACTGTCATGGGGGAGGGATGTGGTCACTGTCATAGGGGAGGGAGGTGGTCACTGTCACGGGGGAGGGACACGGTCACTGTCATGGAGGAGGGAGGTGGTCACTATGGGGGAAGGGCAGTCACTGTGGTTGCAGGCACTGACCAGTTTGACACGTTGGTTCCACAAGTACTGGCAAGTTGCTGTGGAGCCCACTACTCCAGGCTCTGGGTACGGGGCTGACCCCAGGCAGGCAAGGGCCGCTCACCGTCTGTGGGGGCAGGGACCAGCCAGAGACTCCCCGTGGGAGGCGGACAGGGAGCTAGGGCAGTCGAGGGCAGTGCGGAGGGTCTCCCTGAGGAGGGCACGCCATGGAAGTGGCAATGCTCAGATCGGGGCAGGGTGCTCAGGGGCACATGGAAGCCAGCAGGGGTCCTCAGGGTGGGTCCCGGCGGTCCCGACAGGCTCCCCAGGACGGGGCAGGACACCCTAACTCAGAATCCGATGGCACCAGGCCTGGGGGGGCCACAGTGCCAAGGTCTCTGCCCAGAACTGAGGCTGGCCCACTCTCCACTGTCTCCTGCCCAGTCACTGTTGGGCCTCTCAAGCCAGCCACACAGCACCCCGTGGGTCCTCTGACGGGCTCTCACCTCCACAGGGCCTGCAGATGCCCCACAGGGCCTGCTACACTCTGCCTATGCCATCCCAGCTGGCTACACTCTGCCTACGGCCACACGGGCTGTCCCAGCTGGCAAGTCCCTGAGGACAGAGAGCGTCCTTCCACCTGCCCACTTCACAGACGAAACGACCAAGGCCAATAGGAGTTCAAGGTCACCCAGCCAGTGAGTGGACACAGGCCTAAAGCCCGGACAGCATATCCCCAGCCTGGCCCTTTGTTTTGTCCCAAGGACGATGCTGGGAGGAGGACAAAGGAAACGGATGCTGGGCGGGGCCATCTGTCCCAGTGGACAGGAGCCCCCAACACGACCCCGATCCGCACCCTGCCTGACAGGAGCCGTGGACACTCAAGGAAACCAGGAGCAAGGCGGAGGGTGGGCACCAGGAATGGCGCAACACTGGCCCACCGCTGTGACACTGCTTCCCCTCCCTGGGCCTCAGCTGCCCCACATGTTCACAACCCCACTAGCCACCTAGTCATTGAGGGCTGGCCGCGAAGGGGGCTCTCTCTCAGACCCCAAGTCTGCCCTAGGGGACTTCTGAACCTATAATATCTTGCAAATCCCAAAGCCCCCAGTGAATGTGGCAGGAGAGTTGAGGGGACGAGGGTGCCAGCTTCCGCAGGAAAGGGCTGCAGCCAGCCAAGGTGCGTAACACGGTTCCACAAAACGCTGCCACCCACCCCCCGAGCCCTGTGCAGGCTGCAAAGATGGCCCCAAAGCAATCGGGCCTGCAGGGCCTGGCACGTGGGACCTCCGCTGCGTCACAGCCTCTCACGCATCACGCTGGAGCTCCTGTCACCGGGACCTGCTGCAGACCCGGGGGAGGGCTTCCTAAAGGCTAACGACAATTTGCGTTTTGTTTTTCCCGTTTTCAGAGACCAAAGGGGGGGAGTGATGCAGTGAGATGTGCGGATGCCTTCCGAGAACGACTCCCACCCCGTCACCCTCTGTCCTGCGCCTGCTGTTTGCTGGCACAAGGATCCACATCCGCTGTGTCACCCCCATGCTGCAGACAAAAAAACTGAGGCTGGGAGGGCCAGGCTGGCCATGGGGCCTTCCCACTCCGCACCGCTCCTAGTCCCCCCTGCTACCCGCCCTCCACACAGTGCTGAGCTGTGAGGGGCCCCGAGGGCCACAGGCAAAGCCCGGGCCACCTGGGTCCTCTGATCTAGACACAAGCCCAGGCTCTTGAGTGAATTCAGTTCAGCCCAGAGCACCAGCTTTTCTCCCGCCCTGACCCAGGCCTCTCCATCTCTGAGCTGGACGACTGCAGTGGCCTCCACGTGGGGCGCCCTTGCCCCAGGAAAGGCCGCTGCTCGGCCCACACTCACCACACAGAGCGCCAGAGGGAACCTGGGGCCAGGACTGCTGGATGGACAGGCCCTCACACAGAGGATCACAGGAGGGGCAGCCAGCCCCAGCCTCCACTCCTCTGAACCCCATCCTGGGGTGGCTGCACCAGCACGAGCCCTCACCAGGCCCTGGGAGCAGGACTCCCAGGCCAGGACAGGGAGAAGCCAGCCCCTTGGGTAAAGGCGCCACACGGGAACCCCGAGACCCGTTCCATAGATGCTGTGGAGCAAGCGCCAGGAGGCTGGAGGTGGGCCAGTTCCACTGTGCAGGAGCCACGCCTCTCTCGGGATGCTGCCCTCTAATGGCCTCCTCACGCCCGCAGTCCTATGTGGGGGTTTGGGCTCTCCGGCAGAATGAGCTTCTGTGAACGGCCTCCACTCCTCAGACTTAATCAACAAGCAGCGCCTCCTCTCTCCTCACGCCACTCTATGCCCCACAGGGAGGGCTGAGACTGGACCTTCCCAGGAGGATCTGATTCCAGTGCAAAGGGGAAGCAGGACCATCTGCCTCTCTGGATGTGAAGCCTCCGGGGTAGTGCTTCTGGAAGAGCTCCTGAGCGCCCGTTTCTCTGCTTCTCTGGGAGCAGTGGGCCTCGCTGCACCAGCAGAGAGGGATGGAAACCATCTCTGTGCTTCCGGTGGTTCTCTGGAGCGTCTCAGCAGCAGCAAAGGGCTCGTTCAGCCCCAGAGAGAAGCCCCCAAAGCAGCCACAGGCCCAGAGCTGGCGCCTTCCTCTCTGGGGAGCCCGAGGACAGGAAAGGGTGAAGGGGAGGACACTCACAGAGGTGGCGGGGGCCCCAAACACAGGTCTTGAGAAATGGGCGCTCCTCCATCAGGCCAAAGTAGGGGGTTGCCACAGCAGAGGCAGGGAGGTGGGGGGGCTACAGAAGGGGCAAAGGGAGAAGGGGACTGAGCCCCAGCACTGTGGGGTATTCCTTTCCCTTGAGAGTGGATGGCCTACTTCCTGGGAGAGCAGAACTAGCCACAGGTCCTAACCCAGTGACTTAGCTGACTTACTGCCAGGCCTCCACTTTTCTAGAAGAGTCAGCTCTTAGGCAGACATTTGCTCCAGAAACCCAGCCCCTGGGAGCTTCAGAGTGGGCAGGCCCTAGCACCTTCTGCAGATGAGGAGGCCAGAAGAAGGGAAGGATGTTCAAGGTCACACACAGAGGCTCGGATCCCAACAGAGTGTGTCCCCACCAAGCTGCCTGACTGATGTGTTCTACGTACACTCAGGCATCAAGGGAGAAGAGGCTCACTCACACATGCACGTGCACACACACACACATGCATGCATGCACGCACACACGCATGCACAATACATGCATGCACACATGCATTCACACATGCATGCACTCATACATACATGCACTCATACATGCATGCATTCTCACACACATGTACACACTCACACATGCATGTACTCATACATGCACACAAACACATTCACACATGCATGCACACACACATGCATGCACACACACATGCACTCACGTGCATCACACACATGCATGCACTCACGCACACACTCACATGCATGAACACACGTGCACACACACACGTGCACACATGCAGACCCAGACTCAGGTGCCTCTTGGGATACTCTGTTTTAGCAACTGTCTCAAGGAGATTAACCATGGGCTAGTGATACATTTGGCAGCAGGTATTATACATGTGTAAACTTTAAAGAAATGAAGAATAAGCAGCATCCAATGTCCACACCCTACAGTTGCACCCCGACAGCACACCCCACCACCTGCTGGTAGTACCACCAAATTGCAGGTTCAGTTCTGAGCAATCTATTCAACCTTTCAAAAAAAAGTTACTGGGAACTGCATTAAGCACCAAATCATTTTCATTAGCGCTAAACAGCCTCCTGGAAGTCTAACCACACAGCAAAGGAAATGACCATGGTGATTGAGAGGCTACCCCAGCATATACCCCAGCTCCTGGCCAGAGGGCTGTGCCCTATTAGGGAAACCCAGGAAGGAGGGAATGGGGATGGGGTTCCCAGACTCCCATCTCTCCCTTATTGGACCAGATGGCCAGAGAGAGGTGGTTAGAATGGGCAAGGCCATGGAGGCCTAGTTCCAGGGCCACCAGGCCGAGGGTAAGCAATGGTGCAGCAGGGCTGGCACCTGGGCTCCCCTGGTCCCTGGCCTCCACATGTGGAGCGTGGAGAGTGAGCACGCTTGCCCAAGCCAGCCTCACCTCCATCTGCAGGATGGCCTCCTCTCGCAGTCGGATGGCCTCCAGGTCCTCCTCGGTGATGTCCGGGAGGAACGCTGGCTCCTGGCCCTGCCACATGTTGTCACTCCCATTAAAGATCTTCTCATCATCAGCCAGCTCGGCAAACGGGGCCTGGGGACTCTGCTGATGACAGACAGACCTTGTTAGCACTGACCCCTCCCGTTACTACCACGCCCCAGGCCCAGATCTTGTCAGTACTGACCTCCCCACCCCATTACCAGCACGCCCCAGGCCCAGACCTTGTTAGCACTGACACCCCCCATTATCACCACGCCCCAAGGCCAAGTCTCCCCATGGCTCCAAGCAGGCCACTCAGCTCTGTCTCAAGAGGAGATGAATCACAGATGCTAGGCCCTGGCCTCCCACGCCTCTGGGATTTGCGGGCCCCCAGAGCTCTGGGCAGCACCGTGCACACTGTGGGGGCAAGAGAGGAGCTGGGGCTACTGTGAGCAGTGGGCCAGGGTCACAGGCGAGTGGACACTGGTTCCCACCTTTTGGCACATGCCCCCCACTCTGATCATCCCAGGCCTGTCTGCAAGGAGAGCTCATGAGCCCTATGACCCCCATGCCAAGCCAGGGCTACCCTGTCCTTGGCCAGATAGAGGACACGAGAGCAAAACGTGGCCCTGACCCCAGAGAGAACACAGTCTACCTCGTGTTCCCAGCTTTTGGGGGTCACAGGCCCCTTTGTAGACCCCCAGAAAAGTGCCCCTATGCACATAAACACAAATTCTACCTCTTCATTTTGGGGGCTGTGAGCCCAACACAGGCCCCATCAAGGAGCCAGTTCCCGAGCCAGGGACAGAGGCTGCAGCGTGGGGCTCAGAGATGAGGTGGGACTGCAGGTAGGGCACAGATGCACCCGGAGGAACCCACAGGAACCTGCCCTGCCGTGACAGTCTTGGGGAGCAAGCCTGAGAGGTTTTTGGAATTTGTTTTCATTCCTTGTTCATTTATTTGCCTCATTTTGAAATTCAACAAAATGGTGCTCTCTGAGGGCACGATCTAGGTCTGAGGTGGGGGCCTTCTACGGCCATGAGCCAGCCTGTCACTGGGTATCAATCTGGGCCTCCCTGGCACCGGTCACCTGGGAAAGACTGCAGACGTCAGTCCCTGGTGTCATCAGTCCCCTGCGCCAGGTCCCAAGTGGAGGTGTAGGGGCCTGGGAGCACCTGGCAGAGGGGAGGGTGGGCGGGAGGCAGGAAGGGTCCATGCTGCAGCCGCCACCTCCTGGTGCACACGATCATACTGAACTGAAAACGCGACAATAGTGGCAATCCCACCCCGCAGCCCTTCCTTCCCCTCCCGTCAGGAGGCCGCAGTGCCCCCCACCTGCCCTGCCCATGCCAGCGGGGCTGCCTTCACCTTAGGAAGGTGTGTGTGTGACTGTGAGTGCCTGTGTGATTGTGGAATGTGTGACCATGTGACATTGTGTGTGTGAGAGGGAAAAACGGAGATGGGAAAAGGCACCAAGAATGAGCAGAGCAGAAAACCGAGGCGGCGGCCTGGTCAGGCCCAGCCTCACCACAAACACCTGCTCCACTCAGCCACGCCCCCGATCTTCCTGGAAACCCTGCAGGGAGGAGGCGGGGCCTTCACAACAGCCGAGTACACCGAGGCAGAGCGAGGCGGGGAGCTGGCGCCGTGCTCAATCAGGGCAAGCCCATGGGGCTCTGCAGCAGCGCCTGCTCTCAGACACACATCAAGGTTCGGAGCGCAAGGACAAGGCAACAGCGGTGGGGACGGCCGACAACGAACAGGGCCACGCTACCTTTACTTGCTCCTCATGCTCCTGAGGCACCATAATGACCCTCCCACTTACCATCCGGGAGACTCAGGGAGTTCACAGCCACCTAAGCCACTCTGCAGTGAAGGGGCAATTCAGCAAACCTGGCCAGGCTGCTGCCTCCTGAAGCCCTCAGGAGCAGACCCATGGCAGCCTTGGTCTCGCCCCCAGATCCAGCTCCCCTCAGCTTCACACATGCTGTGCCCACACACACTCCCCGGCACAAATTCCGGGACCACCCTCCCTGCCCAGGCAGGCGCTCTCCCAGCTGACTTGCCCGGCCGCTGGTCTTCGCCCAGTGGGCGTCACCACGTGTTTGGAGAGGAGGATCTGACAGAGGCGGGGACTATGCCTGTCCTGATGCTTCTGGGCCTTCTGTGGCGGTGAGGCAGGAGGCATAGTGGCTGGGCCTGGATCGGAGCCCCTGCAGGGACAGGACTCTCAGGATGGGGCCACCCAGCTCACACCAGAGCCTGGGACTCAGTCACAGGCCCCCTCCCTTGCCTGTCCCCACCCATGTCTCCCCAGCCCTCTGTGGGGGACACAATCAAGGTCCCCTCCCAGGTCTGGGAAAGGCCCCCGCTAAGTATGGGGTCCCAGCCAGACTGCACCTATGCTCATCAGGGCCCTCAGGCAGTGTGGACAGCTTTGCCAGTTCCTAGCCTCTGAGGGCACAGGGCCCTGCCTAGGTGTCATCCTAGGCATGAGATCTGGGTACAATGTGTGGAACTGACTGGGAATGGGAATCCAGGCTAGACCTGTGGGGTGCAGGCAGCCTCTCTGCTTCATCTCTCCCCACTGGACCCTGCTGGCCTCCACCGTGCCTAGGGACAGCACCGTCCACCAAGAGCAGCTGGCCATGCAGGCCAGTAGGCAAGGCATGGTGAAGGATCCTCTGGCAGCGCTAGGCATGGAGGGCAGCAGGGGTACAGCTGCCACCCCAACCCATCCCACTCACGTCCAGAGCTCTTGCCGTGCCCCTCCCGCGTGTGTGGGCACCTGGGGACATGGGCTGCAGGGCAGCCTAGCTCACGGGACCAGCTCTGTCGGCTCCCCGTGCTCAGGGACTATAACCTCAGTCGCCCTGCAAGGAAGCTGCAGAGGCTGAGACTTGCTCATCTTCTGCCCTTTCCCAAACTGAAAGCCACCTCACCACGCCGTGCAGCTCAGGGTGGGCACGTGCGGAGACCCCCAGCCAGAGGAAGTGCCGTGGGCACTCCTGGGGAGGTTTCTCGCAGAGGAGAGGGGGTGCTCACCTCCTCTGGAGCAGTCACTGGCCCTGCCTGGCTTCCCAGCAGGTGCTGCTCCCAAAAACCGCCCAGGCTGGGTCACATTTATGTCCAGGTCCCAGTGAAGCGTCCCCACCTCCTGACGCCCGAGAACCGTCAGGACTGGGGCTGGAGCAGATGCACAGGTGACAACCAAGTACAGAGAGATGGACCCCGCCTGGGCACCGAACCAGTGGATCCACAAACAAGCACTTCATTGCGTTTCTGGCAGAAGCCACCCCAGGTGGGCGTGAGGCTAGGAGGGCTATGCTGGTGCGACTGCATCCAGGACGGGACGGCGGGGCTCCTCACTAGTCCCCACAGTTCTGCCTGACACGACTGACGACAATAGGAACAACAGCCACAGCACCGGCCACCTCTGGAGGGATGCGGCATGAGGTCAGGTGCTACTTCCTTTCTCCCATTTCCTCAGGCCCCTCCAGGGTGGGCATGGCCACCCTCGTCTAAAGGGGCAGCTTGTCCACATCCTGCAGGTGGGACGATGAGGCTGCCCTAGGCAGGTTCTCCTTCGCAAGCCAGCTTCATCCCACACACCACCCTGACACGGGTAAAAGCTAGCACAGGCCTTTAAATAAATAAATACGTGGATAGATGAATATAAAATAAAAGATCTAAAAAATCTGTTGACAAGCGCAACTCGTCCAAGGTGGTAATTATCACCTCCCCTTCCTGGAGTGGGCGGGAGGAAGTGAGCAGCGCCTGGCGGTGGGAGCCCAGGGAGGCGCTGGCCTCGCGCCAAGCCCAGCAACCCCAACGCCTCCTTCCTAAGGCTCCAGCCCCTAGGCTTCCGGGGTGCTTGCATAAAGAGCCTGGGCTTAGGTTCCAGCCCCAGCACTGGTGCCGGCTGTGAGGCCCCAGGCGTGCCGCGCACTTCTCTGGGCCTCACTGTCCTCATCTGTAGAATGGCAACAGTGGCACTCACAGCCCCGTGGTCTACGCCCCTCAAGCTCCACCCACACGGTCTGACCCCTCACGTCTGCAGAGCACAGCAGGCACGCACCTCACTCCACCAGGAGCCCCCAAGCACGAGGCTCTCCTGAGGCGCGAGGGCTCAGGAACACTACCCCTCACTTCCTGGGGGCCTGGGGAGGGTCCTCAGCTTCCCTGAGCCTCCAGCTTCACTTCCAGGGAATGGAGTTGACCTCACCACGTGCTAGTGTCGCCCAGAGAGCTCCAGGTGAAGCACGTGAGGCCGCAGCGTACAGCAGAGATGCCGCAAGATGCCGTACTCTGACTCAGGTGGGAAACCAGGTTGAGCTGTGCTTTTCCCAAGTGCTATAAGCTACAGGGCAGAGATGCTCCCCCAAGGGGAACACGGCCATACACGCCCCCGGAGAGCGGCATGAGGGTTGAGCACAGCCTCCCGCTTGCCAACAGTGACAGGCTCTACAACAGCCCCACTGACTAGGATCCCATGGCCTGGGTAAAGTCAAAGGCCCCAGGTAAACATAGTAAACTGTTGAGGTAAGAGGTCCCTGGGGCAGCCCAGCTGCTGTGTCCGGGGATGGAGATGCAGGGACATGCCCTCGGCCCTGACAGCAAACAGCCACAGGCGAGGGGGCCGGAGGAAATGTGGTCCCTCCTACAATGAAATCCTCTAGGCCAGCTAATGCGGGCCAGTGAGACGCCTGGGTGGAGAAGGCACCACGGGACGTTCTGTGCGACGTTCCCTGGACTTGGGGGTTTCAATGACAGCTCCCCAGGAGCTGCGGGCAGAGGGTGCTGGGCACCCATGGAGACCTGCCTCGGATCTGTGCCTTGGGATTGCTGCCACCTCCCGCATGTGGAGAAGGGGGAAGCTCGGAAGCATGGGGAGGGTGCAGGGGTGGGAGGGGGGTACAAACGGGGCTCCATGTGGACACCCAGGAAGGCAGCCAGGCTGGGATGCGAGCCCCGTGGACGCCCAGGAAGGCGGCAGGGCTACGGTGTGAGCCTCATGGATGCCCAGGAATGTGGTAGGGCTGGGGTGCGAGCCATGTGACGCCCAGGAAGGCGGCAGGGTTGGGGTGAGAGCCGTGTGGGCGCCCAGGAAGGTGGCAGGGCTGGGGTATGAGCCGTGTGGACACCCAGGAAGGTGGCAGGGCTGGGGTGCAGGCCAGAGGAGACCCCACAGGTGCTCGGTCTCCCTCACCTCTGCAGCGGGAGGATCGGGGGCCTGGTGCTGCTCTCCCCAGCAGTGCAGGACAAAAGCCAGGGGAGGAAGAGATGGCTTAGATGCCCGGGTGCCTCTGCGGCCTCCTCCTGAAAGGCTCACAAAGCGCTCCTTTATTCTCCGCACAAAGGCCCAATTTGGGTCTTGAGCTCCGAGGCTGGGATTAGGGATTTGCTGGCAAGGTGCTGGGGCCAGCGCAGAGGGGACGGCCCTGTGATAGTTTTCCAGCTCAAGAGGCAGACACACAAAGGAGGCTTTCTCCTCCCCACAGGGCTCAGGGCCTGGGTCCCTGTTCCGACAAGCAGGGAAGACACGCTCTAACGTGAGTGCTGGAGACAGGGCTAACGCGGTTTCCCGTGGGAAGAGACTCTGCTCTGCTGGCATTCAGAGAGCAGGGACCTGAGGCCGGCGCCTAGGGCTCTCGGAGGCTCTGGGAAGTAGACCACTTTCTCATGCACTCCGAACCAAGGGCGGGCAGGGTCCAGGGCGACAGGCGCCCACACCGGGAGCAGCAGTGTCTTCTCAGGAACCCCCGGTAGTTCACTGTTTCCTCCAAGCAGCAACAGACTCTATGTTTATAACGTCAAATTTATCGATGTTTATAAAGTCCCTACGCTTTTCTTTTTTTAACATGTAGCTGGTGGAGTCTCTGGAGGCAAAGCCCAGAATGTCAGGACGGACATGGCTGTGGCAATGCTTCCCCGAGTCCCACATTAAATCAGAGGGAACTGGACCCAGAGACAAGGGGTGACCCCCAGCCCTTTACCCCAGACAGGGAGGCGTGTCTAGGGAATTTCCAGCCAGCCAGTGAGAGTGAAGTGCATCTTCACTTCTGCAGCCTGGCTGGGGACACACAAAGTCCTGGTGGAAATTTAGGCTGAGGTGGCCGGTGACTGCACAGAGACAGAGCGTCATCTGCCACTGGGGCCGTTCCCGACACTGCCCCAGGGACTGGGGTGCTGCTCACTGGTTGAGCCCAAGCTGGGTTTGAGGCTGACCCTCGACCCAGCTGGAAACTACTGACCACAGCCAGGATCTCCAACTCCAGACAGGCTGAGCTGCCCACCGCACAACCAGGGTAGACAGGCAGGGGACAGGGAAGGCAGCCAGTGCCCCTCGCCCCTGCCAGGGCTGCCCAGCCTGTGAGCAGCAGCCCCCAAGTCCCCCCACGTCAGCCCAGCATCAACTTGGCAACAGGCCTTTTGCTGAACAGGGTTGCATATCATCTCATCATTTATAGTTTGCAAATTCCTAGAAATAATCTAACCTTCCGTGATTTCTCATAAGCACTACTGGCCACTCCCCACCTTTTTAAAAGAAAATTCTTCCGAAAGGCAATACGTCTATGTTTCAATGCCAGGTGCAAAGAGTATAGCTCTATGACTGCTTACAAAGGAAACACGTCCCAGCCAAGACACAGGACACTGGCCAGGACCCCCGAGGCCTCCCTCCAGCACCTGTCATCCCACGCCCCCAACAGAGGAGAACCCAGCTCCGACTTCTAACACTGTCCACTGGGGGGTGGTTCTGAGCACTACAGAAATGGTATCCCACAATCTATCCCCTTGGGTCTCAGGCTTCTTGGACTCAGCATTATGTCCAAGGCATCACCAGTGGGCGTGGTGGCCACAGTTCACTCTTTTGGTTGCTCTGCAGTCCCCGGTGGCATGAATTCAGCAGGTGCCGCTTCCCTGTGCTGGTGAAGACTGGGCGGGGTTCCAGGTTGCACCACTGTATGGGGTGCTGCTATGAGCATTCTCCCACATGACTTCTGTCAACACACACCGTTGTCCTGTCTCCACGGAGTGGCCGAGGACTCCCACAGACACCAGAATCTGTGGGTGCGCAAGTCCCTGATATAAAATGACTTGGTATTTTCATACAACCTACGTACATCCTCCCATGTATTTAAATCACCTCTAGGTTGCCTATAATATTTAATATGATGTAAATGCTGTGTAGTAAATAGCATAGTTGCTCTACTGTATTGTTTCGGAAACGACAAGAAGAGAAGAGGCTGTACATGTTCAGAAGAGCTGCCATTCTTTAAAAAATATTTTCAGTCTGTGATTGGTGGAATCCACGGATGTGAAACTCATGGATATGAAGGGCCCGCAGATATGCATGTCTGTTGGGCAGAACTGCAAGACCCTAGGTAAGAAAATGCTGGACTTGACAGATATTTTCCAGCAGTGTTCAAAGTGGTGATGCAGAGGCACACCCCACCGGTAAGGGATGAGAGTGCAACGACCTGCACGCAGGCCCACACCCGGCTTTTCCAGGGGTTCTCACTCGTGTTTGCTCTAGTTATTTGTGTGGGTGTGGTGTGTGGTGATACACCACCACGGGTTTCTCTGCCATTTTCCTGATAACTCATGTTGCCAAGTACACGTTCACAGGCTTATGAGCCACCTGGAATCCTCTTCTGAGGTGCCAGTGGAAGGCTGCTGCCCTTTAATTGCTTTTCGATAGAGCTGTCTGCCCTTTCCTTATTGATCTGTAAGATATCTTTATATATTAAGGATGTAAGTCCTTTTCACACGTGTTGTGCACACACCCTCCCCTGTGCTGTGGGCTGCACTCTCTTACTGGGGTATAATTTTAACAAAGTGTATCGACCTTCTCCTTTGTGGGTGGCACTTGTGCGTCTGTGTAAGAAATACTTGCCCACCATGAAGGCATCAACGGAGCCTCCCATGGTGCCTTCTGGATGTGCTACTGCCTTATCTTTCACACGTGGGTCTGTGGTCTGGCTGGAAGTGCTTTCTGCACAGGGTGAGTTGTTTGTGAAGGGTCCTTTTTTCCAGTTCAAACATCCGAGTGATCCGTGTCAAGCCCTGAACGAATCACCCACCTCCCGTGGCAGGGCAGTCCGCCTCGGCCGCAAACCCAGCCGCCACGTATCTGTGGTCCGTGTCCAGTCTTCACTCTGTCCCACGGGCTGATGTGTCCACAGGCTGGTGTGTCTAGCCTCGCACAAACACCACACTGTTTTTATTTCTGTGCTTTATAGTGTGTTCCAATACCTGATAGTATAAATCTCTTCCGTTGTTCTTCAAAATTGTCTTCACTATTTTGGGTCTTTCCTATTTCCATATACATTTTGGAATCAGCTTGACAGTTCACACACACACACACACACACACACACACACACACTGAAAACCTGCTGGAACTTTACTGGGATTATATTGAGCCTACAGATCCACTAGGTGAGAGCTGACATCTCGGTAAACACAGTATCCCCTGCATGGTTCAGGTCATCTGTCATTTCTCTCAGTAATGTGGCATAGTTTTTAATGTAGAGGCCTTAACCGCTCTTCGTAGAATTTTTTGAAGAAATTTATTGTAATAAATTATGATACCAGTTTTTAAATTTCCTCTCCAAACTGTCTTTTGCCAGCACACACAATGTCTTCTCGTCTACCGACCTGTCCTGCCGCATTCACCGATGAATTCTAACAGCACGCTGCAGACGCGTTCGGATTTTCCATGGACATAATCGTGCTGTCTATGAAACAGTTCCTTCTCAATCCTACTTTTTTTTCATGCCATACTGCGTTGGATACGACTTCTGGCACAGTGGGGAACAGAAACAATAGTACTAGATGCCCTCGTTTTATCCTCTATCTTAGGAGAAAAGATTTTAACATCTCCTCAGTAAGTATAACGTTAACTGTAGGGTTTTTGAAGATACCTTTTGGCAGATTAAAGGCATTCTTATCTATTCCTAGTTTGCCAGGATTTTTTTTAGCCTCCTTGAGTGTTGAATTTTATCAAGTGCTTTTCCTATCTGTTGAAATAACCTGTACAGATTTCCTCACTTCTTCTGTATCCGTGGTGAATCATACCCAGACTCTGAATGCAAATCAGCCCTGCATCCCTACAATCAACCTCACTTTATAATGATGTATCATCCTTTTACACGTTGATTGATTGAAGTTACTAATATTTAGGATTTTTGTCTCTATGTTCGTAAGAGAGACTAGCATGCTATTTTCCTTCCTGGGATCCTCGTAAGAATCTGGAATCAAGCTACTGGGGCCTCGTGAGGCAGACAAGGTGTGTTCCTCCCCACCGTATTCTCTGTGTGTGTGTAAACTGCTGCTAGCTACTGCTCAAATATGGGACCGAATTCACCCATACAGCTATTGAGGTCTAGAGTTTTCTTTGCAGGATATTTTTAAATTATGGATTTAATTTTTTAATAAATATTCAACATCCCAGATAAGTTTTCTTATGCCCTGCCTTCTAATTCACTAATCCTTTTTTCTGCTTTGTCTATGTGGAGAGTTAGCTAACCCACTAAATTCTTAATTTTAGTTATGGTATTGTTCAATACTAGAACTCCCTTTTTAAAATAAAATGTAAGTTCTCTGGTAAAAGTCTATACCATTTCCTATTTCCTTTCACATGTTAATAAAACGGATTGAGTGTCACTCATCCGGAACGCTTGGGACCAGAAGTGTTTCAGATTTTGAACTTGTTTTCAGATTTTTGATTTTTTTTTTTTCAGATTTTGGAATATCTGCATTGTACTTATTGGATGAACATTCCTCATCAAATATCCAAAAACCTAAATGTTCCAAAGAGCATTTCCTTTGTGCATCATGTTGGCACTCAAAAAGTTTCCAATTTTGGAGTTTTAACTTAGGGATGCTCAACCTGTAGGTATTTTAAGCTGAGTGTCCGACCAACCATTTGATTATCTGCATCACCTGTTGGTCAGTTTCTACTTCCTGTTTTTCCTTGGCTTTAGTCATTGGATCCTGGTCCCTGTGATGCCTAATGACTTTGGCTTAAATCCCAAACACTGTATGAAAAATTGCAGAGATTCTAGATGATGGAATTGTCCTCTGTCTTTGGAGAGACCACATAGACATGATTCCTGGCTATGCTTTAGGTTTGCTTGGTCAGGGCTGGTCTGCTTCTGGTTTACCGTCATCTCTCATTGTCTCAAGCGGAACTTGTGTTTACAAGAGTCCCTCCTCCTGGGTGGGCCTTAAAATCCAACTTTTGTCTTCTTAGTACTCTGAGGGCACTCCGACTTCTGTTCAGCTTTTCCTGTGAAGTACTTGTTGCTTGGCGTCTTAGACTCTCACGTCACGCACACACCAGCGAGTGTGGATCAGCAAAAGCCTGCCTCCCGGGGAAAACCTGAGGGCTGCAATCCCCTCCAGGGTTTTATTCCTAAGGGTCCCGGGCTCTAATTTGTGACTCTCCAGCCCAGTAAGACCACTAAAGCTATAAGCCACCATGGCTGTTCAGTCTCGATAAGCTGAGACACAAGCTGCCAAATGTCCTGGGGGTGAGAAGGAAGTGATGATGAGCCTGAGTGATCTGGGAACACGTGCCTCCCTGGGCCTGGTTCCCGGCTGCTCTGACACTTCCCCCATGTTGGATCCATGTGTCTCTGCATGTCTGTGTCTATCTGTGTGTCTCTGTGTGTCTGCATGTCTATCTGTGTGTCTGCATGTCTGTGTCTATCTGCGTGTCTCTGTGTGTGTCTGCATGTCCGTGTTTGTGTCTCTGTGTGTGTCTGCATGTCTGTGTCTATCTGCATGTGTCTCTGCACATCTGTGTTTGTTTATCTGTGTCTCTGTGTCTGCATGTCTGCGTTTATCTGTGTGTCTGTGGGTCTATGTTTATCTGTCTCTGCATGTCTGTGTTTATCTGTGTCTCTTCGTGTCTGTGTATCTGTGTCTCTTCGTGTCTGCGCGTTTATCTCTGTCTGTGCGTGTCTGTTTATCTGTCTCTTCGTGTCTGCGTGTTTATCTGACTGCGTGTCTATGTTTGTCTCAGTTTGTCTGTTTATCTGTGTCTCTTCGCGTCTGTGTGTCTGTGTTTATCTGTGTCTCTGCGTGTCTGTGTTTATCTGTGTCTCTGCATGTCTGTGTTTATCTGCATATGTGTCTGCATGTCTGTGTGTCCGTGTTTATCTGTGTCTGCATGTCTATGTTTATCTGTCTCTGCATGTCTATGCTTATCTGCATGTGTGTCTGTTTATCTGTGTCTCTGTTTATCTGCATGTGTGTCTGCATGTCCGTGTTTATCTATGTGTCTGCGCGTCTATGTTTATCTGTGTCTCTAGGTGTTTATCTGCATGTGTCTGCGTGTCTGTGTTTATTGGTCTCTGCGTGTTTACCTGCATGTGTCTGCATGTCTGTGTTTATCTGCGTCTCTGTGTTTATCTGCATCTCTGCACGTCTGTGTTTATCTGCATGTGTCTCTGCATGTATTTGTGTGTCTGTGTGTCTGTATTTCTCTGTCTCTGCATGTCTGTGTCTCTGTTTATCTCTGTGAATCTGTGTTTATCTGTGTGTCTACGTGTCTGTGTGCATCTATGTGTGCATTTTTCTGTGTGCATGTGCCTGTGGTTTTTCTGTTTTTGTTTTTGAGACAGAATCTCACTCTGTCACCCAGGCTGGAGTGCAGTGGCGTGATCTCCGCTCACTGGAACCTCGGCCCTGCCTCCTGGGTTCAAGCAATTCTCCTGCCTCGACCTCCCATGTAGCTGGGATTACAGGTGCTCGCCACCATGCCTGGCTAATTTTTGTATTTTTAGCAGAGATGGGGTTTCTCCATGTTGGCCAGGCTGGTCTTGAACTCCTAACCTCAGATAATCTGCCCACCTCAGCCTCCCAAAGTACTGGGATTACAGGCGTGAGCCACTGCACCCAACCACGTGTGCGTGTGTTTTAACGCAGGTTTTACAGCGGCTCTCAGCAAGAGGGCTGGTCTGACCAGTGAGTCCTGCCCAGCACATGGGACCATCCACAGTCATTCTTTGGGAGCTGAGCCCTTGTCAGGCACTGTGCCAGGGCCCAAAGGTCAAAATGCTCATGTTTTCAAGGCTGTGCCTCACGGCACCCCTCAGAGGAGACCCCTGCCCTTGGCCCTCCCCGCCCTTCCATGGAGCACAGATGGCAGTGGATTCTGGGTTGTCCCCTAACAGTCACTGACCCACGGTCACTACTTGGCACCCACCTGTTTACTGCCCCTCTGTGCCATGGGAAGCAGCGCTCTGGACTTTTCTGCAATTTTCTGTTGGAAAAAGGACAAGAGAAGAAACACAGGAAGAGCAAAAAAGGTGGGGAAGAGAGAAGAAATGGTCAGCTGAGCGCAGGGTTCTAGACGATGGTGCAGCAAAATATGCCTGCCACTCCCAGAAGAGGCTGCCGGGGCCGGGGCTGAGCTCTGCCAGCGAGACGCTGGATGGCCTCTGTTCACGCATGGGAGCTCTCTGGGCCCCCGTTTCCTCACCTGTCAGAGTCGGGTGAGACCTGTTCTTCCTGCTTCCCCAGAGCTGCTGTGGGTCAGCTCTTGAGGGTAAATGTCCTCTAGGACACAAGCCCTGAGGCACAGTCTGGATCCTGGCTGCCTAGAAACTGTGTGCAAGGATGACCCCCTTCTCTGCCTTTGGGGATGGGTTTGTACCAGGCCCACAGGGACAAGACAGCCATGAGGGTGCTCTGGGAACCAAGGCCCAGCCTGCCTGGCCTGCAGGCCCCGCCGCCCCCTGCACCTCACCTTCTGCAGCACTCCGTAGCGCTGAATGGCATCCGAGAGCTGGGTGTTCAGCCGGTCCAGCTGAGGACGCTCGTGCTGCAGAAAGAGGGCACAGCTGGCACGACATGGGAGGTTTGGCCCTGCCCCAGCGGCCCCACCACCCTCACCTCCTCCCGCACTGATGTCCCACCTTCCCACACTCAGAATGGGGCTCGCCATCAACTACATCCCCCTGGTGTCACCGCTGTCTCCACAGGCACACCCAGGGTCCCCAGGGACACCATCACCACAAAATCCAGCTCAGGGGTCAACACCACGTGCCGGAGCCAGGAGCTACTCAAG
This sequence comes from Theropithecus gelada, assembly GCF_003255815.1. NCBI lineage: Eukaryota > Metazoa > Chordata > Mammalia > Primates > Cercopithecidae > Theropithecus > Theropithecus gelada. The sequence continues at coordinate 144,530,777 of NC_037676.1, forward strand.
GCACAGAAACCTGGCCCCGCACCACCTCCGCGAGAAGCACTGTGACTCCCCTTCCACAGCGCAGGGGACTGTGGCCCTGAGTCCCAAGTGGTTTGTCTGTGACTCTCCTTCCTCTTCCACAGCACAGGACACCGTGGCCCTGAGCCCGGGGCGGCTTGTCTGTGACTCCTTCCTCTTCCACCACAGCACAGGACACCACGGCCCTGAGTCCCGAGTGGCTTGTCTGTGACTCCCCTTCCACAGCGCAGGACACCGCGGCCCTGAGTCCCGAGTCACTTGTCTGTGACTCCTTCCTCTTCCACAGCGCAGGACACCGCAGCCCTGAGTCCCAAGTGGCTTGTCTGTGACTCCTTCCTCTTCCACAGCGCAGGACACCGCGGCCCTGAGTCTCGAGTGGCTTGTCTGTGACTCCTTCCTCTTCCACAGCGCAGGAGATTGTGGCCCTGAGTCCCTAGTGGCTTGTCTGTAACTCCCCTTCCACAGCACAGGACACCGTGGCCCTGAGTCCCGAGTCGCTTGTCTGTGACTCCTTCCTCTTCCACAGCATAGGACACGGCGGCCCTGAGTCCCGAGTGGCTTGTCTGTGGTCACATAGGTGGCGGGGTCACTGCCAGAACCATCCCCCTCCCCAGCATCTCACCTGTACCTGGGCTCCCCGTGGCCTACAGGGTCCACCAACCCCAGTTCCTTCCTGCTGGGCCGTTTGCCACCACACCTCAGCGCCCACCAGGCACCTGCTCCAGAGCTGGAGCTGGAGAAACACTGAGCCAGGGTGGGGCTGGACAAGCAGCCCTGGGGTCAGCCCCATTGCTCTGGCTCACCGTGGGCGCCGCCCACCAGCAGGAGCACCAAGGAACCCACAGCTTTCTTCCAGCACCCACCCCATGGCTATCAGAAGATTGGAGAGAGCTAAGGCTCAGGCAGGCTGGTCTGGGGTAAACCTCTGATGACCAAGGGGCACTGGGAGCAGCCGATCACAGCCTTGACCTCTTCCCACGATCGAAGGTATTACATCTCATCAAAGCGTCCATGGCCCATAAAGTCAAAGATGTGGTAGGCACCGACTGCGCCCACCAAGCCGTGTGAAGGAGCCATTCACTTCACGAGGAAACGACCTGCGCGGACCACCCGAGCCTGCTCTCACCCCACAGAAACACCTCTCAGAATCGCAACCCTCCACCATGTGGGGCCTTTCTCAGCACCTCCCATAAGAGGGCCCAGCGTGTATTCTCGGATGAATGAGTAAATGAGTAAGTGACTCAGGCACACCTGAGTCAGAGAATGAAGAACAAAGCTACAGAGAAAGAGGTCAGACACAGGCGTCAGTGCTGGCCATGATGCTGCTGACATCACCACCCGAGGGCACAGGCCAGGGCAGCACCCAGTCCCCACAGAGTGGTCCCCGCAGGGCAGCCATGGCTATGAGGAGTGGCCCGTGCACAGAGACACTCCAGGCCGCTCAGCTCAAAGCTCCCAGCGCTCCTGTCATCTGCCTTTAGGGAGACTCCGGCCACCCCATCACTGGACAGGGGGCTGCTGCCTCTGTCACACGCTTTTTTAGTGTAACTAACTTTTGAACTAGCTCTACTTTTTTAAGTACAAGTTTTATTACTGTATAATTGAGATCTGATAAAATTCACCCGCTTTTAAGTGTCGAGTTCAGTAACTCTTAGTTGTACAGCCATCCCCACAACCCAGTTTTAGAACTTCCCCATCACGCCAGAAAGGGCCCCGCGCCTGCCTGCAGGCACCCCAAAACCAACTCCTGCTCCCAACCCCGACAACCGCTCGTCCACTTTTGGTCTCCAGAGATTGCATTTTCTGGATGTTTCACACAAACAGAACCACACACTGTGTGTTTTCTTGCATGGGGGCATGCGGTCTTTGAGCCCCACCACATTGTGGCCTGCCTAACTCTCCGCTCCTTCTCACTGTTGACCACACCCAACGCAGCACTGTCCACGTCACGTGTATTTTCCACAGGGAAGGCGGCATGTGTTTCCCCTGCAGGACTGCTAATCCATGCTGCTGGCTCTGCAGCAGGTTGAACCTGCAACCCCAGCCCTCCTAAGGCAGTGAGAGCAGCTATGGGCAGCACCTACGGCAGGGGCAGGTTGGCGTCTCACTCACACTGTGCACATGAAGCAGGTACAGCCAGAAGCTCACACCGTATGCATGAAGCAGGTGCAGCCAGTGGCTCACACTGTGCACATGAAGCAGGTACAGCCAGCGGCTCACACGGTACGCATGAAGCAGGTACGGCCAGCGGCTCACACTGTACACATGAAGCAGGTGCAGCATGAAGCGGGTGCAGCCAGCGGCTCACACCATACGCATGAAGTGGGTGCAGCATGAAGCAGGCATGGCCAGCAGCTCACACCGAACGCATGAAGCAGGTGCAGCATGAAGTAGGTGAGGCCAGTGGCTCATACCACGTGCATGAAGCAGGTATGGCCAGTGGCTCACACCGTATGCATGAAGCAGGTGCGGGTCAGCGGGCTTCAGCTTGCTCACTCCTGCCCCGTAAAATCTTAGGGTTCGGCAGCATTTAATCTTTTGTGACAAGTACCCTCCAATCTTCAGCGCCTGGGCACTGACCTGGTGTGGTGGAGCGGAGGGTGTCGGGATGGTTAGAAGTGGGGACAGGGCCAGGAGTGGTGGCTCACGCCTGTAATCCCAGCACTTTGGGAGGCCAAGGTGGGCGGATCACTTGAGGCCAGGAATTCAAGACCAGCCTGAGCAACATGGTGAAACCCACCTCTACTAAAAACACAAAACTTCGCTGGGCGTGGTGACGGGCGCCTGTAATTTCAGGTACTCAGGAGGCTGAGGCATGAGAATCACTTGAACCTAGGGGGCAGAAGTTGCAGTGAGCCAAGATCATGCCACTGTACTACTCCAGCCTGGGAGACAGAACAAGACTCCGTCTCAAAAAAAAAAAAAAAAAAAAAGAAGTGGGGACAGGGTGGAGATGAGGGAGGAAGCGGCCCTGGAGCAGCTGAGCCGGGACAGTGGTGATGGCTGTGGCAGTGGGTATGGTGATGGCCACTGCCACAGCCATATGTCTGGCCTGAGGCCCATGTGTCTGGTAAGGCACCAGGGGAGGTGAGGGGATAGGGAGGGTGTGCGTGAACGTGGTCTTGGGTGGCGGATGCGGCAGAGGGGCAGGGGATGCAGGGCGGGGGAGAGGATGGTGAAACAAACAATGGCGGGCCATCAGCTTCCAGTAAGGCCTGGCCAGGAAGACCCAGGGTACTCTTGTCCCCACTACTGCATAAGCCAAGGAGAGCAAGAGTGCGGGCAGCCACACCAGCTCCCGGCACGTGGTCAGCACACGGCTGCTACCTGAATGACTGAACACAGGTTCTGAGCCACGGAGCCACGTGAAGCTGGGTGCCAGGTCAGTCTGTGCCCATTCACACGTATCAGCCTCCCTGTATCCTGCCTCGTGCGACGTCCCCGCTCCCATCACAGGCACAAGGGTCCGTTCCTCTCCTCCCTCCCAGCCCAAGCCCCCAGGAACATACCGGGCAGGAGCTGCGCAGCAGCTCGGCCATCTGCTTCACGGTGGTGGCGCTGGCTGTGATGGTCTTGTTGGTCTCCTGCTGTGCTGTCTGCCTGGGGGCCGAGAAGGAGCCAGGAGCGAAGGCAGGGGAGGAAGGCAGCAGAGAGCAAGGGCCCAGAAGGGCGCAGCGAGCAGGGATGCACGGGCAGAGTGGGGGAGACAGAGACGGACGGACGGACAGGTGGAGAGAGGAACGAGAGACACACAGAGACAGAGAAAACAGCAGAGAGGAAAACGAGTAGGGAAAGGGTAGCAAACAGAAAGAAGCAAAGGCTCAGAGAAAGAGAGAAGGGAACAGAGACAAGAGCAGCAGTGACTCCCACAGAGAAAGAGGAGGGGGCCCAAGAGCCAGGACAGGGAGGGACAGGCAGACACACAGCACGAGACGGGGCAGATGGGCAGATACCCAGCAAGAGATGGGGGAGAGGGGCAGACACCCAGCAAGAGAGAGGGGAGACGGGCAGACACACAGCAAGAGGCCAGCGGGGAGGGGAGGCAGGCAGAAAGGCAGGCAGAGAGAGATGGCGCAGGTAAGCTCTGGCTGGGGTGGGTGGCAGCCGGGCCCCACCAATCAGCCACTGTTAGGACCACCTTCCTCCCCCGCTGCAACCACCCCCAAATACCCCACAGACAGGAGGCCCAGCCACGAGCCCTCCCTGCAGAAAGGCCCCTCTCGCAGTCAGCTCTCCTCGGAAAGCCAGCAGGAGAATCAAGGCAACCGCGCCATGGCCCAGGGAGGCCAGCGATCCTCACCCCCTGCACACTTCTGAGGGGCCCCGGGTGAGACAGTTCTCACACCTAGGCCCAGTGAGACACAAGGAGGCCAAGACAGTCCCAGGTTACAGTTCCAAGCATGACCTCGAAAGCATCTGGGAAGACCAGCCCATCTCCCACTAGGGGTTCGTCACCCCCATCCCTGGAGAGAGAAGCACCAAGGCAACCGTACCCCAGCCTGGCCGCAGGCACACACAGTAAGTGCAGGGAGGACCCTGGCCTGGTGGACACTGGGGAGCCACAGTGACCCTTTCAAGTACAGCCCACATGGCCCCTGCAGGCCCCTCAGGCACCATCTACGGCCTGGACCAAGCAGGCCTCGGGGCCGACACGTGGGAGCAAGCCTGGCACCACTGCCCCAGGCCAAGCCTACAGGAGCAGGGCCCATCTCCTGATATCCACCCTGGGTGGGCAGAGCCTGTGGCACACAGAGGAGTAAGAGTGCCCCCCAGAACAGGCACCCAGCAGGCTAGAGAGGGTGTGGGCAAAGGAGGGCAAGGAGCCATAAGGTTACCGCAGACTGGGGGGAACCGCAGGGACAGGAGCTTTCTTCCCCAGGGCCTTGGTCAGCGCTGCCTCCTGCAGCTGGCCTCTCAGACTCTGAAGAGCCTCCAGTGCCTCTAGCTCGCAAACATGCCTCTTCGGCCACCCACTGGCTTAACACTGTGAGAAGGATGCGGAAGCAGTGTGCCCCTCACCCCCGCTCCCACCAGTCCTCTCCACCCTGGGTTGCCACGCAGCCTCCTGTCCCTCTCCCTGGGCTGCCACTCTGCCTCCTGTCCCCGGCCCACTCGCCACTGCATCCCATCACATTTTGTACACAGCAGGCTCGAGCGATCCTGCTAAAGACACTTCAGATCTTGCCAGTCCAAACCTCAGAGCTCACCGACGGTTCCACATCTCATTCCGGTCAAAGCCGAAGTCCCTCCAGCACTGCTCTAGGCCCACGTGGACGGCCTCCCCACGTCGCCCTCCTGCACCTGCAACTTCACCTCCCCACGCCGCCCTCCTGCACCTCCGACTTCACCTCCCCACGCCGCCCTCCTCCACCTCCGACTTCACCTCCCCACGCCGCCCTCCTGCACCTCCGACTTCACCTCCCCACGCCGCCCTCCTGCACCTGCAACTTCACCTCCCCACGCCGCCCTCCTGCACCTGCAACTTCACCTCCCCACGCCGCCCTCCTGCACCTGCAACTTCACCTCCCCACGCCGCCCTCCTGCACCTGCAACTTCACCTCCCCACGCCGCCCTCCTGCACCTGCAACTTCACCTCCCCACGCCGCCCTCCTGCACCTGCAACTTCACCTCCCCACGCCGCCCTCCTGCACCTGCAACTTCACCTCCCCACGCCGCCCTCCTGCACCTGCAACTTCACCTCCCCACGCCGCCCTCCTGCACCTGCAACTTCACCTCCCCACGCCGCCCTCCTGCACCTGCAACTTCACCTCCCCACGCCGCCCTCCTGCACCTGCAACTTCACCTCCCCACGCCGCCCTCCTGCACCTGCAACTTCACCTCCCCACGCCGCCCTCCTGCACCTGCAACTTCACCTCCCCACGCCGCCCTCCTGCACCTGCAACTTCACCTCCCCACACCGCCCCGGGTTAACTTCACTCCTGGCCCACAGGTCTCTGCTGCTCCTGAATGAGCCGGACAAAACCCTGCCTTAACGCTTTCCTAGGCCAGATGCAGACAAGCAAGCCCTGGTTCCTGACCCAGGAGCAGCTGTCTGGTCACGCTGCCGCCGTGGGCAACAGCCCCAGCACCAACACCTGCCCAGGTAACTCCCCTGGGAGGGCCAGGCAGGTCACGGCCCACACTGTTCTCTGCTCTGAGCTGACCTCTCCACTCCTCTAGACTCCCATGTGTCAGGGGCTCTCACTCACGCCCCCGCTGAACCATCCTCGTGGAGCCATTAGTGCTGGAATGAAGGCAGCCCGTTTCCTGTATGCAGTGGGTCAGGCTCTTCTCTTTCCAGGCAGGATCTCGTCTCATTTGCGCCTCCCTCACAAACTGTTAGCGCCATGCAGGATCAAAGCGAACAAGGCCTCCTTACCCAACCTGGCAACCCCCCAGGCATCAGATCCCCCTGCCAAGTCCATCGTGGGAACAGGAGGTTGCCAGCCAGAAAACCCAAGACGTGATGAAGGGAGTGGGGAACGAGAGCCGCCAATCAAGGAAGAGCAACCAGGCGGAAGGGCACTGCAGAGGGGCCACCTTCCACAATGCTCGTCCCAGTAAAAGGCCCAGAGGAGACCTCTACTTACAGCCATGGTACCAGGTAGTACCTCCTACCTCAAACAAGCAGAAAACACATTTAAACAAACACACACACAAAACTATGGGATGCAGCTAAAACAGTACTTACAAGGAAATTACTGCTTTAAATTCTTATATTAGAAAAGAGAAAACAACAAAATCAATGTCTAGAAAGTCCACCTAAAGAAGCCAGTAAATTAAACACAAAGGAAGTAGAACAGAGATAATAAAGGTTAAGATCAACAATTAATAAAATAGCAAACAGACCAATAATAGAAACAATAAAATTTAGAAGCATTCAAAACATTACACAACTCTGCCTAGACAGGTCGAGAGGAAGAAAAACCACACTAGCAAAATACCAAGGTCAAGAACGAAAGACTGAACCTGACTGCAGATCCAGCATTAAAAGAACGCTAAGGAAATACAAAATCCTATCAGGCCCATAAATTTGACAACTAAGATGAAATAGAAAAATTCCTTAAAAGACATGAATTATATCAAAACTGACTCAAAAAGAAATAGAAAACCTAAATAGCTCTATAAGTATGGCAAGAATTCAATTTGTGCTTAAAAACATTGCTGCAAATACACAGGCGCAACAGGCTTCAAGATCAGTATCACGCAATCCCCTAGAAAACAGACAGGAGACACACATTGTATGAGGCTCGCACTACTCTGATAACAAAACCCAAACAGATCATCTAAAGGAAGGAAGCCCACATATCACTCACAAACCCAGCAGCAAAAATCTTCAATACAATTTTAGAAAAATGAATTCAACTATATATGAAAGAGATAGTACACCATGACCAAGAGGCACTTACCCAGGGGATACAAGGTTGGTTGAATATTCAAACATCAGTGAGTGTAATTCTCGTATCAACAGAGCAAATTTAACAAGGAGAAAAACATCTTAATAAATTCTGCAGAAAAAGCATGTGACAAAATTCAACACTCATTCTAGACTAAAACTTCCTTGAGTTTAGTTCCTAGTTTCCTTAACTAGAAAAAAGAAGGGGACTCCCTCAACCTGATACAGAGAGTCTGTTAAATAAAAAACAAAACAAACATCTAGGATACTTACAGCAAAAGATGGAATGCTTCCCCGTAAGATGGGGAACAAGGCAGGTATGTGTGCTTTCACTACTTTTACTCCTCATATTATAAGTTTACCTAGGAATAAGGGGGAAAGACCTAAGAAGCATAAAGATTGAAAATGAAGAGTAAAACTGTCTTCAGTCACAGAGACGTGTACATCTATATAGAAAATCCCGGCTACGCGCAGTGGCTCACACCTGTAATCCCAGCACTTCAGGAGGCTGAGGTGGGTGGATCATGAGGGCAGGAGATCGAGACCATCCTGGCTAACACGGTGAAACCCCGTCTCTACTAAAAATACAAAAAAAAAAAAAAAAAAATTAGCCGGGCGTGGTGGCGGCGCCTGTAGTCCCAGTTACTTGGGAGGCTGAGGCAGGAGAATGGCATGAACCCAGGAGGAGGAGCTTGCAGTGAGCCGAGATCGCACCACTGCACTCCAGCCTGGGCGACAGAGCGAGACTCCATCTCAAAAAAAAAAAAAAAGAAAAGAAAATCCCAAGGAATCTACAAAGCAGCTCCAGAAGCTAATCAGCGAGTGAATCTACGCAGGTCACAGGATACAAGGAAGTACACAGAAGTCACATATTTCTATGGAGTTGCAGCCAACAAGAGGAGAAGAACACAAACAAGAGAAAGGCCGGCCTGGCCACGTCCGTGGGCTGGATGACGACGTTGTTATGGAAGTCCAGCCTGGCCGTGCCTGTGGGTTGGGCGATGATATTGTTTTGAAAGGCCGGCCTTACCGTGTCCGTGGGTTGGACGACAATACTGTTATGAAAGGCCAGCCTGGCCATGTCCATGGGCTGGATGACAATGTTGTTATGAAAGGCCGGCCTGGACGTGTCTGTGGGCTGGACGATAGTATTGTTATGAAAGGCCGGCCTGGACGTGTCCATGGGCTGGATGACAATACTCTTATGAAAGGCCGGCCTGGCTGTGTCCATGGGCCGGATGACAATATTGTTAAGATACCAGTTCTTTAATTTACCCACAGATTCAAGGTAATCCCAAAAAATTGCAGAAAGCTTTTTTTAAAAGAAATAATAATTGACAAGCTGATTCTAAAATGTATATGGAGTTAGAAAGGGGCATGAGAGGAGGAGCAGCACAGGGGGCAGCACCGGGGCGGGCAGCTGAACGCCGTGGCATGGGGTGGGCGAGGGGAGGGACAGCTCATGGCCACCTCCTGGGTCTCCAGAGTGGACAGTGAGTCATCAGGGACTCTCTGGAACTTCTGCCTCTCGCCGAAGTATGAGAGGCATCCTAAGGCACTTTCAGACAGACTCCTGCTGGCACGAGGAGGCCTCGTGGGGGGCAATGGGGCAGCAAGGCTGAGTGTGAGTCCCACTGGAGGGGGCTCCTCCGGGAAATGGCGACTCCAATCTGAGGCTGGACACTGCTCCAAAGGCCGAGGTGCCTCAGCAAGGGCAACAGAGCAACGCAGGACCAGCAGGGCACTTGGCCCAAGGACACGGGAGCTCACACTGTCAGAGCCAGGGAGTCGCCATCCTCACTAGAGAATGGACTGATGATGTCAGCACTCCCCCTCGCCATCACCGGGCAGTTGCCACAACAGCAAATAGAGGGCACCTCCCGCTTGTGTCTCACTTCCCCATCCATCCTCACAGCCACCGAGGGAGGGGTCCCACTCCGTCACCGCGGCACGCATGGCTTGGGGAATAGCAGTGGATCAAGTGCAGGGACAGGGATGAGACTGCACCTGTCTTACGACCCCAACACCACAGTGAGGCCCATGCCAGTGAACCTGTGACCCTCGCCTGCCCTGGACTGCTTCAGCCAGGAGCCAAGTGAGGCAGAGAAAGCTGGAAACGCTAGCTGTATGTTGAGAGAGAGGACCCATCACTCCACGTTCAATGTGGAGTACAGATGCAATGCCCGGAACCATAACACCCATTTGTCACCTCAAGAGAAGCTGGCCTGAGGTTGAATCTGATGCATCAGCAGAGCCAAAAGAAACCAAGTGAACTGGAGCCTTCATCAAACTGCACCTGAAGCCCCGTGACCGCTTTACAAAACCCACGTATCCCCACAAAGCCAGCTCTGCACGGTTCTGCTGAGAGGCGAGGCAGGCGGCTACAGGGTGCAGGAAACCTGACCCAAGCATGCCCCTCCCAGCACTCCGGTGCGAGGCCTGCACAGCTGCCAGCTCGGCGGCTCCTGCATCACCAGCCAGGTGGTGCCGTTGCTGCCAGCAGTCAGGTGACTGAGGAATCTGCGAGGCCTGCCTGGGGGGTGTGTCACCTGAGGCCCATTTGCCCTAGCGCCCTGCCCTAGTCTGCCGGGGCCAGAACTGACCTGAGCACAGAGGCTCTCTCATTTGCTTGTCATTATTTACGATGTCATTTAGAAGCATCTCATGTCCTGCCTATCTCATACCTGCTCGTTTACTCCCATGACCACCCGTGTTTTACAGACGAGGACACAAGGCCCTGAGTCACAGCACCTACAGGCCAGAGCTGGTGAGCTGGAGTGGGCAGAGGGAGGGTCAGGACCAGCCCAGGTTCCCTGATAGCGGGCCCTGAGCTCTCCCAGCTGCCATGCCAGCTCCCAGATGACACACTTGCCCTGGAAGGCACCCTGCCACCTGCTCCAGACCCAAGTGGTTAATCCGCGCTCCTGCCCCTCTGCCCGTGTTCCTAGTGACTGCAGTGCCCCTGCTGGTCCCTCGGCTGAGGGGGCTCGTGGGAAGAGCCTGTGGTTGGGCTGCTTTGATTTCCCAGTTCCTGCCCTCTCCCAGTAGGTGGACTGCCCCATCCTAGACCTGGCAACGCCCCAGAAGTGACTCCAATGTGGACCACGGCTCAGCTTCATGAGCAGGTGACGCCCAAGTCAACACAATGCAGTGGTGTTGATGCACAGACCCAGGGACCGCCCACGGTGGAGGAGGTGACCACAAGGGCAAGCGGGCCAGCAAGACCTGGCATGAAAGCGCCTGGAAGTGAGGCGGGCAGAGCGGGCAGAAGTCTGAGGCCAAGTGGCTGGAGCAGGTGGTGTGGCCATGAGACAGGTCTACAGTAGTGAGGGTCATGCTGGGCAGACCTGAAAGGCCACAGCCCAGACTCTGGGTTTTACTTTACTGGGAGGCAGGCCACTGGAGCCTCCTGAGCAGGAACCGATGTGATCAGATCCACACTTTTAAAGATCACTTTGAGCTCTACATATAGAATCCACTGTCAGGGGCAAGACCAGGGGTGGGGAGGCCAAGAGGAGAAAGTGCAGGAGCCCAGAGGCCAAGGCTGGGCCTGGACCAGGAGGTGGAGAGGAAGGTGAGAAGCACATGGACACGGGACAGTTCAAGAGGAGTGGACAGGCCAGCCCATGACCAGTGAGGGCAGGGGTAGGGTGGGGTCCTGGAGGTCCCTTCCTTGGCCTGGGACTGATAGGGAGACTCCAGGTCAGTCCAGAAGGACCCTAAGTTAGCAGGCGAGAAGGTGGCAGGGCTGGAGGGACACCTAGGGTTCCAACGCTCCATTGAGGAGGGATTCTGAGCTGTGGGATATGCAATACCACCAAGGGAGGGGAGGAGATCAGAGAGGAAAAGAGGCTGGAGCAGATGGATGAAGAACCAGCACCAATGAAGGCCAGGGCCCCAGAGGGCATGAGACAGATGAGGAACCAGCACCAGTGAAGGCGAGGACCCCGGAGAGCACGAGACAGATGAGGAACCTGCAGCAGCGAACGCCAGGGCCCAGGAGAGCATGAGATGGATGAGGAACCAGCACCAGTGAAGGCGAGGGCACCGGAGAGCATGAGACAGATAAGGAACCTGCAGCAGCAAAGGCCAGGGCCCCGGAGAGCATGAGACAGATGAGGAACCTGCAGCAGCAAAGGCCAGGGCCCCGGAGAGCATGAGATGGATGAGGAACCTGCAGCAGCAAAGGCCAGGGCCCCGGAGAGCATGAGACGGATGAGGAACCTGCCAGGGCCCCGGAGAGCATGAGACGGATGAGGAAACAGCACCAGTGACAGCCCTGGAGAGCATGGGCTGCACAGGAGGAGAAAAATTCTAGAAGGAATCAACTCAACAGTAAAAACAAAAATACCCAATCAGGACATGGGCAAAGGATCTGAAAAGACATTTATTCCAAGAAGATATGCAAATCAAAAGATGCTTGAAGCTATCAATTATCAGGAAAATGCAAATGAGATCACCACAAGACCCCACTTCGCACCCATGAGGATAGCCACATCCAAAAGACATAACAACAAGTGCTGGCAGTGAGGTGGGGAGATGGGAACCCTCCAGCACTGCTGGTGGGGGTGTAAAATGGGGCAGCTGTTTTGGAAAGTCCGGCAGTTCCTCAAAGGGTCAGACAAAGAGCCACCATATAACCCAGCAAGTCCAGTCCTGGGGATCTATCCAAGATAGGTGAAAACCTACACCCACGCAAACACCTACACACCTACATTCACCACAGCTTTATTCATCGTGGTCAAAATGACGTCACCCAAATGCCCACCAGCTGGTGAATGGGTCTGTCCTTCCAGTGGGACAGAGGGGTGCAGTTCTGCACAAGCTGGTGAATGGGTCTGTCCTCACAGTGGGACAGAGAGGGGGCAGTTCTGTACCAGCTGGCAAATGGGTCCATCCTTACAGCAGGAGAGGAGCACGGTTCTGTACCAGCTGGCGAATGGGTGCATTCTCAGTGGGACTGAGGGGCACAGTTCTGCACAAGCTGGTGAACGGGTCCATCCTTACAGAGGGACAGAGGGGTGCAATTCTGCACCAGCTGGCAAATGGGTCTGTCTTTACATATGGAGGGCACTGTGAGCCCTCTCTGGCCCCCTCACAGAGCCCTCCATTGGGCACTGCAGGAGGTCAGCTCTTCACACCCTGCTGGCCACCCCTCTGCCACAGGGACTTGCCTTCAATCCAGTGGGATGGGATGAACTACATACATGGATCATGGCCCTGCCCTGCTTAAGCTCTCACTGCAGGAGGCGGGCTGTTAGGACTAAGCCCCTGAAAGAGCTGCCAAGCACGAGCCTGCGGTGCTGAATGAACGTCATCCAAGGCTCCTTGAGCCCTTCTGGTGCTGATTCTGACATAAAAATCCCGGGCCGGGAAGAAGAGCACACCTCACGTGGAGCAGTAGCCCAGCTCACCCAGACCCCACTCCCATCGCTGCATGCTGGGCAGCGGACCAGCAGACCCTCAGCAGCCACCTCTAATGCACCCCCACTAGGGCCACTCAACCTACACCTTCACCACAACCAGGGAGGTGAGAGGGAGGCATCACTGTGTGCCCCAGGCAGATCAGAGAACACGCGTGCCCCAGGCAGATCAGAGAACACGTGTGCCCCAGGCAGATCAGCGAACCCCTGCATGCCCCAGGCAGATCAGAGAACACGTGTGCCCCAGGCAGATCAGAGAACACGCGTGCCCCAGGCAGATCAGAGAACACGGCCCACAGGAACAAGTCCAAAAGCTCCAAGGGGAGTGGGTCCTCTGTGCCACTGTGGAAAGTAAAAAATGTCCCCTTCAAAGTTTCCCTTCTTACTAAAGAATAAATCGTAAGTGTTACAAATAATAGTTTTTTAAAAAACTAACTTCCTTCAAGCCTCCTTGCTTATATACTAATAACTCTTTGCCAAGTCCTATTCTATGTAGCTGTTAGATATAAGGGAATAAGTACATCCTATGTCCTTGTACTTTAACCAAGATACTTGTTCTAAACATGCTCAAACACGTCCCGGCTCACAGCCTACACGCCGTCCTTATTTGGAAATGTGACTACTTTTCTAAGTTCTTTCACAAGCAACTTCCTCTTTTCCTTTTGTTCTCCTTTGCCTTTACCTATTCAGGAAAGTTTTAAGCTGTTAGCCAATCAGGTCTAAAGGACCCAATGCATAAGGGATAAATATTCTTGCCTTTCTTTGTTCAACTGTGCTCTCGTGGCAGGACTGCTAACAGGCAGCACTCCTTCTACAGAAAGTAAAATTGCCTTGCTGAGAAAATTCTTTGTCTGAACACTAGTTCTTCTTTTCGGCACCAAGGAACGAGTATTTCTGACAGCCACACACCATGGGGTGAGCCAGCCCACACACCATCTCCACATGGTGACGGCCCCCAGGGTGGAAGGGAATAGAGCCCAGACAGGAGTGTGTGAGCCGAGCTGCCACTGAGCCCTGCCCACGGGATTGCAACGTGGCCACTGGACTCCAGTGTGGGGGTCTGTGACAGGGAGGCCTGGGGTGGGGTCTGCACGCAGGTGACAGAAATGACCTGGCCACATCAGCCTTGCATGGGATGAGGGAAATGGGCCCCACCTGGCGAGGTTTTTCTGAAGCTGAATGTATTCAGGTGGAAGGACCACCCTTCCTCCTGAGACTGGGTCCCTCCTACACTGCAGGGCTGGAAAGCCTCTTCCCTGATGAAATGATGGCGGCCATGGATGAAGGTATATCCTTTAAATGTCCTTAGTTGGCAACTTCGTCAATGTGGAGGAAATACAGAACTGGCAATCATGTTGGTCTCAAAAGTTATTTTTAAACGTTAACAGTCCATGATATGGGAGCATCCGAGGGGCCACAGAAGGCTCTAGATAAGCCATGACAAGCAGGCTAGGACCACAGCCAGCCACACAGGGAGGACCAGAAAAGTACTAAGGCAAGAGTGTCCAGACCTGACAGCTGAGGCTGGCCCAGGGGAGGGCCACGGTGCTGGGATACTCGGTCCTCAGACCAGGACAGTCTCCTCCCCCATGCTGGGGCCCTCTCTCCTCTCCAAGGCCCACAGTGGGTGGTGTTGGTCTTCGGCTAACCAGGCCGGGCGGCCCAGGATGCGCACATGAGGGCCAGGGTCCTGAAGTGCCCGTCCCACTTGGCCCTTGTGACCTAACCCAGGAGCCGGGCAGAGGCACAAAGACCTGAACACAACAGCTTCACGGGGAACTCGGCTCACCACACTGAAGAGATGGGCGAGCCACAGACCTGGCCCAGAGTTACACGAGTTACGTGCATCAACACGGCCCTTTGAGAGGCTACGCGTTTCCTGAGCCCGAGTACCCCAGAGCCCGGGTGTGACCAGCAGGTCCAGAGTCCCTCGCTGAGCTCTGACTCTGCGAATATGCACGGGTGTGAGGAAGGCTGGCAGGGAACATTGACATGCTAACAGTGGTTCCCAGGCGTCCTGTGTCCAAATTCCTCATCACAAGCCTACGTCACTGTCACATCAGAAAACAGTAAGTTTCAGTTTCATAAAAGGGCTTAAAAAAAAAAAGGCTAAGAATAGAATTGCCCTGAACATCTGCAAAGGGTGCTCTGCAGCTGGAGCGTGAGGCTGTGTGGCAGGGTGCCTGTGGATATTGAATGGAGCCACTGTGAGGAGGAGCAGAGACTCCAGCACCCTCCACCCTTGTGGGAGCTGTGGCCCTCCCAGCCTCCTCAGTTCTGGCCCTTTCAGGGCGCGAGGCTGGTGTGGCCACCAGCTCTACATAGGGGAGCCTGAGGACAACATTCCAATGCAGTGGCCTAGGGCTGGCTGGGGTCCTTGGGGCTGCGGGCATCCTGCTCACTGCAGGGCGAGACACAGGCAAGCATGGGAGGTCACAGCAGCAAGTGCAGCGGGGACCAGATGGAGGGCAAAGGTATAGACTGCTAGTGTCCCCTCGGACCCCAGAGTGCCACTCTCACCACACCTGGGACAGATGCTCCCTTCCCTCCCCTCCCCAGCCCAGCCAGGGCTCAGGCTTAGCAGACAGCACCCAAGGCACCTCTCCCCATCCCAGACCAGCCCAACCCAGGGCAGGCTGCTAGGCACCCCTCAAGGAAAGTCCAGTGGGAGCCCGCCAAGGCTCAGCTCCCCGAAAGGGCAGAAGCAAGACAGGACGCCCCACTCCAACCTAGCCCATGGCTGTGCAAATGGCACATTGGTCTCACTTCCTGTGTCCACAGCTGAGCAGGCCCCAACAGGGAGCCTTCAGACGTGAAAGACACATTTGGAGCACGTTGGCAGGGAAAAGCGTGTGCCAGCAGGCATGCATCCCCGACCTTAGCACACGCATGCGCGTGACTGGGGCATGCACAGGTGCACTGAGGCTTCCATGTCGGGGCGGGGTGCACCTGCGTGCCCCGGGCGCCTGCAGGCTGAGAGCCCAGTCTCAGGTTCACAGCACTGACTAGGCTTATCCGTAGGTGTGTGTGCATATATGTGCACACGTGTGCCCAGGCAGCTGTGGGCAGGCAGCTGTGTGGACAAAGCCTGTGTGCACAGGACTACACTCCTGCCCCTGCCCCCCAAGGTGCACCACACCCAGGCATGGAGATGCCGTGGCCCACACACTCACAGGCTGTCCCGAAGCTCCTGCGTGTCACTCGGTGTCCCTAAGGACTGAAGGCTCCGCTCCAAGGAGGTCACTGCCCGAGAGAAGAGGGACAGGGTGAGGGCAGAAGGAGCTTCCCTGCCCCTGCTACTCCACATGGGTGGCCCACTGCAGCCCGGGCAGGGTGAGCAGAGCCCAAGGACCAGTGCCTGAGCCAGGGCAGACCACCTAAGTGGCCTGGAGACCAGGGCACACACTGACCTCAGCATAAGGTCACACCAGCCAGGACCCCCCCCAGGCTGGTCTGCGACAGGCGCTCAGGCCCACGTGCAGCTCAGGGGCTCTGAGGAGCTGCCTCCAGCAGCCTTGCCCTGGCTCTGGGGACAGCTTCTCTCCACCCTGCTCCCCTCACCCCACCCCTTCCCCTTCCCTTGGCCATCTGACACGTGGCTCTCGTCCCTGCTCTCAAAGATCTAAATGCAACAGCTTCGCTGGGAATTGTGCTCACCACACTGAAGAGATGGGAGAGTCACAGACCCAGGCCAGAGTTACACAAGTTATGTGCACCAACAGGGCCCTCTGAGAGGCTAAGGTGTCCCTAAGGACTGAAGGCTCTGCTCACTCCTGCAGTGACCTCTGGTCTGTAAGTCTGAGAGGCCCTGGGATGCTCCTTCCTCCACTGGGCTCCATCCAGATCACACAAAAGGTGTCGAGAAGGAGCAGCGTGGGGTCAGGGAGAGGAGCCAGCAGCGGGCAGGAGCAGCCGGCGGAAGCAGCACCCGGCCCTGACCCAGCACTTACTCCTTCCCACCCAAGAAACCCGGGACTGCACCACAAGACAGCCTGAGCGGGGGACGCCATGCACCAGCACCCTCGACTCCCAACGTCGTGTCGGGGTCCAAGGCACCTGGATGGAGGGGCAGGCCCGGGCCAGACGCAGACTCACCACTGGAGTTGATTCGGAAGACGTTGGCCGACATCTCCTGGAACAGCTCCTGGAGGTCACGTGGATCGACCTGGGTGGCTGGGAGAAGACAGGGAGGAGAGAACACAGGCTGAGGGTGAAGCCTGCAGGCCCAGCTCTGCTAACCGCTCTGGGCAGTCCCCAGGGGCAGGGACCTGAGAGGCGGCAAAGTGGCCCTGAACCCCTCTCAGGGGTTCTTTGCGGCTTGGCCACCTTGGGGTCAGGGCTGGACACCCATGCCTGCCTTCAAAGTACCCACGAGCTGGAAGGAAGGAGAGAGGAAGGCAGGGGGTGGTCCCTCAGAAAGGCTGCACTCTGAGCTCCCGTACACCACAGCAGCTGGCGTGTGTGCCCGGCAGCTACGAGCACCTGCTCGTGGAGGCTCAGAGCAGCATCACTAAGAGTCAAAGCACAGCACCGCTGACGAAGTAACAGACATGAGGTCCAGCTCTGCACCGCCAGCTCAGCATCGGAGACAGAAACACT
The DNA here is from genome assembly GCF_003255815.1 of Theropithecus gelada. Lineage (NCBI taxonomy): Eukaryota > Metazoa > Chordata > Mammalia > Primates > Cercopithecidae > Theropithecus > Theropithecus gelada. The sequence continues at coordinate 144,548,213 of NC_037676.1, forward strand.
GGTTTCCACACAATGCAGGTGAGCCCTGAGCGCAGCACACACGGAGATGAAAGCCAGCGGGAAAAGGCCACATGCTGCATGGTTCCACACATCTACCACGTCAGAACAAACCAATCCTCGGACAGAGCCGGGGCAGGGGCAGTGAGAGGGAGGAATGGGCATGACTGCTAATGGGTACTGGGGTCCTTTTGGGGGTGATGAAAATGTTTCAGAATTAGAAAGTGGTGACTATAGAATGCTGAATATTCTAACAGACACTGAACTGTATGCTTTAAGATGGTTAAGATGGTGAATTCTGAGTGACTGGGTTTTATCTCAGTTTTTAAAAACCTACAGAACATTGTGAGGACAGCAAGTCTTCATGAGGACATGGTGGATGGAACGCTTGCCTGCCGCACGGTGAGGATAAACGGCACGGCCACCACGGGAAAGGTCTGCACGCTGCAAACACTCGCATGAGGCCATGGTGGATGCAACGCTCCCCCGCTGCACGGTGAGGATAAACGGCACGGCCACCACGGGAAGGGTCTGCACGCTGCAAACACTCGCATGAGGACATGGTGGATGGAACGCTCGCCCGCCGTGCAGTGAGGATAAACGGCACAGCCACCACGGGAAGGGTCTGCACGCGGCGAACACGCCCTCTGCCCGTCCCCCGGGCAGCATCTTGGGCATTTACACAGAGGGGCAGAGCGTACGTCGAAGCACATCAAAACACTCGTGGCCTGCCCACCCACCAGCCAGCAGCCCCGGGGTTCACAGAGGAGCAGAGCACACATCCAGAGAAGCTCCTGAAGAGCACTCCCAGCTCCCGGCAGCTTGACTGCTACCAGCCCCCACCCAAAGAGAGGGCTGGGGCCCAGGACACACCAGGGAAGGGACGGCCACATGGGCCTGCATGCAAGGAAACTCCAGGCACGCAACACGGTGAATCTCAGAAACACTGCTCAGATGACAGCACAAATGGGTCGCAGGTCCAGAACGACCAAGGCAATCCCCGGGTCCTCTGGGCTAGGCTGGGGAACTGGGGCAGGGCCGGAGGGACCCTCCTGGGTGAGGACCTGCCCTGGGCCTGGACAGAGCTGTGGGTTACACACTTCTGTCACAAACTGTCACAATGCCCAGGATGGCACATTTAGGAGCTGTGCGGTTCACTGTACATAAATGAAAGAGAAGTGAATGGCAAGTAAACCAGCGTTCGGAAGGAAACGCACTGAGGGCCAAGTTCACTCTGAAATGCACGCAGGTGGAGGCACTAAAGGTGTGACTAAACCAGGTAGAGACTCCAGGCTGACATCCAGGTGGCAGCTATGTGGGTGTCTGTACAGTTCTTTCAACTTTCTCTGCAAGTTTACAATTTTCCATATTAAAATTTAGCAATAAAAGAACGTGGTTTGAGGTCTACAAACAGGTGTGAGGGCTAGAAGACACTAGGGGTGCTACGGGGACCCTCCCAACACCAACCCTGTGTGGACTGGCCTCAGGTGGTGCGGCCTGAAGGTACACAGCACCCCTTGCTGGACATCTGGGTTTCCACCAGGACAAGGCCCAAGTCCGGCTCTGCTCGGGGTCACTGAGCTGCCCTGGTCAGGGCAGGGCTGATCCTAGCACTCTATCTGGGAGTGCGCACGGCAAACACTCGCCCTCTGCCCGTCCCCCGGATGCTCTGTCCACGGATGCTCTGTGCACCTCTGGCTCCCGGGCAAGTCCTGGCCCCCTGCATACTTTCCGTCCGGCTACCTCCACCCTGCTCCAGCCCCAGGCCTCCGGGTCCAGCAGCCGCACTCAGGGCAAGGACTGGAGAAAGGAGGAACTGCCAGGCGGCCTCCAGGAGGGCGAGGCCTGAGGAACGGCCCCCCCATCACCCAGCACCCACCACCCCTCGATGTCACCATGGCCCAGCCTACCAAGGTCAAGTCAGGGCCTCAGTTGCATTCGTGGAACAACGAGAGTGATGATGAGTTAAATCAAGTTTAGCCTAAAGGTGCCTCCTTACATATTTTCAGTGTGGCCTACAGGTTGATTTGTACATCTTGAATGATAACAACAGGCAGTGTAAACGGACCGTGCCCTACACTTGTGCCAGTCACTGAATTTTGGCCAAACGTAGCCAACGGTTCGAACCATGTTCAAATAAGGCAAACGCCAAGCTGTAACCGGTCTGTTTCCATGCCTCACTTCCGTTTTCTATATGTCACTTCCTTTTTCTGTCCAAAATCTTTTACCCCATGGCTGTGCTGGAGTCTCTGAGCATACTCTGGCTCGGGAGGCTGCTCAATTCATGAATTGTTCATTGCTCAACTAAACTCCTCTAAATTTAGTTCAGCTCAAGTTTTTCTTTTACCATGGAACAAGCTCTGGCAAGAGGAGCACGAGAACCCATCCTAGGGACCAGGATGACCCTCCCCATTCACAGATGGGCAGGTGACCTGCTCAAGGTCACAGGCCAGTAAGGGGCACACACAGGGAGGGGGCAGCAGGGGGGAGGGGACACAAAACAAACAAAAAGAATTGCCAGAAATAATGACCAAAAGTACTCAAATTTTATGAAACTATAAACTCGGAGATTCAAGAATTTCACCAATCCACAAGCCGAACAAATACATATTTTTTAAATCCAAGGTATATTATAGGCAAACTGCAGAAAACCAGTGATAAAGAAACCTGAAAAGTGGCCCAGAGAAAAAAACTGCACATTTCATGAGGAAGACAAAACATAAGAAAAGATTTGACCCTTTCGTCAGAAACTGTGGAAGCCGAAAGACAATGGAAGGATGTCTTCAAAGTGCTGGGAGGAAAAACTTGCAACTAGAATTCTACCCCCACTGAAAATAGATTTCTAACACAGGGGCAGATTTTGACAAGCCAAAGTGAAAAGAATCAGTTCCAACAGATGTGAAGTACAGGAAATGTTAGAAGTAGCTAGTTAGGGTGAAAGTAGCAGCAAGAAATCTGGATCTCCATGAAGAATTAAAGAACGCCAGAGGGTAAATAGAAAAAAGATACGTTCATTTATTTAAAACACTATTGATTGTGAAAGCAAAATCGACACCTACGCACCGGGGTCATCATGTGTCGGAAACGACACGTGGTCCCAAACGTACCGAAGCCACGCGAACGAGTCGGGGGCCATCATGTGTCGGAAATGACACGCAGTCCCAAACGTACCGAAGCCACGCGAACGAGGCGGGGTCGTCATGCGTCGGAAACAACACGTGCTTCCAAATGTACCGAAGCCACGCGAACACGGCGGGGTCATGCGTCAGAAACGACACGCAGTCCCAAACGTACCGAAGCCACGCGAACGAGGCGGGGCCGTCATGTGTCGGAAATGACACACGGTCCCGAACGTACCGAAGCCACGCGAACGAGGCAGGGCCATCATGTGTCAGAAACGACACGTGGTCCCGAATGTACCGAAGCCACGCGAACGAGGCGGGGTCATGTGTCAGAAACGACACGCAGTCCCGAATGTACTGAAGCCACGCGAACGAGGCGGGGTCATGTGTCAGAAACGACACGCGGTCCCGAATGTACCGAAGCCACGCGAACGAGGCGGGGTTGTGTCGGAAACGACACGTGGTCCCGAATGTACCGAAGCCATGTGAATGAGGCGGGGTCATCATGTGTCGGAAATGACACGCGGTCCCGAATGTACTGAAGCCACGCGAACGAGGCGGGGTCACGTGTCGGAAACGACACGTGCTCCCGAATGTACTGAAGCCACGCGAACGAGGCGGGGTCATGTGTCGGAAACGACACGCAGTCCCGAATGTACCGAAGCCACATCAACAAGGTGGGCGCAGGACACAGCAGTGCATTCCCGTGCGGCCGATCCACCACACAGGACACGATACAGTGCTATCTGAAGGCGGGCTGCGGAAAGTTAAAGATCTATGTTGTAAACTCTAAAGCACCCACTAAAAAAAGAAACAAACAGGAATCGCTCATAAGCCCACAGTGGAGATAACACGGAATGCTAAATAGCACTCAATTCTACTCCAAAAAAAAAGGAAGGGAGAGAAAGAAAAGAAAAAGGGGGGAATCAAAGGAAATGTAGAAAGCAACATCAAGACAGTAGAGTTAAAGCCAAACATGAAGGCCTTACACTAATGATGCATGATTCAAACAAGGCTCATCCACTCCAATAGCCATCAACATCTTGCAGCAATTTAAATGTAGATTTTAACTAATTAAAATTAAATAAAATGGTAAACTCAGTTGCTTCCTGCCCTAGCCACATTTCAAGTGCTCAGGAGCCCCATGTGGCAAATGGCTGTCACACGAAAGAATGCAGATTACAGGGCCTTTTCATCATTACCGAAAATCCTACTGGACAGAGGCACTGCTTTAACCATTCTGACCAGAAGGCAGAGATTCTCCGACGAGAGTAAAAGCAAGATTCTGGCCAGGCCTGGTGGCTCATGCCTGTAATCCCAACACTTTCGAGGCTAAGATAGGAGGATCACTTGAGGCTAGAAGTTCAAGATCAGCCTGGACCACACAGTGGGATCTCTTTCTACAAAAAGAATAAAAATTGGCCAGCTGTGGTGGTGCACACCCGCAGTCTCAGCTACTTGAAATGCTGAGGTGGGAGGACTGCTTGAACCTGGGAGATCGAGGCTGCAGTGAGCCTTGATCACGCCACTACATTTTGGCATGGAAACAGGGCAAGAGACCCTGTCAAAAAAAAAAAAAAAAAGGCAAGATCTTGCTATACAGTGTATACAAGAAGCCTACTTCATATATAAAATCAGATGAAATTATAAGTAAAAATTAGAAAAATACATCATGTAAACAGTAATCACAAGAAAGCTGGAATGGCTACACTAATATCAGAGTAAAATTCAGAACCACAAATATAATAGAAATAAAAGGACACTTTAAAAACAAACGGTCAACTGACTAAGATAAAACAATTCTAAGTATGTATGCACCTACTATCACAGCTTGAAAATACATGAAGCAAAAACTGATAGAACTGGAAAGAAACACAGAAATCCACAATCACAGGCAGCGCGGTCGGCAGAGCAAGCAGACAGAAGAGCACAGAGGCCACAGGAACTCCAACACCACCACCAACCAGCCTAACCCACACAACAGAGGAATACACATTCCTGCCAAACGCACGTGGAACATTCACTAAGATAGACTCTATTTTAGGCCATAAAGCAAGTCTTGACATAGTTATAATTGCTGAAATCATATAAAATACATTCTCTGAAGAGAGCAGAACTAGAAATCAGTAACAGAAAGGTATCTGTGAATGAACATAATCATCTGAAATTAAACAACACACTTCTAAATCATCATGTGTAACAGAAGAAATCAAAGAGAAGTTAGAAAATAACTGAATGAAATAAAAACACAAGGTATTAAAATGTGTATCTGTAAAGCAATGCATAGAGGGAAGTGTATAGCAATAGATACTTAGAAAAAAAGAGAAAGATCTCAAGTCAACAATCCAACAAAAGCATTAACTCAAAGTAAGCAGGAGAAAGAAATAATAAAGGTGAACAGAAACCAATTCAATCAATATCAAATCAACAGAGAAACCTAAAGATAAAAAAATCTGGATCTTTCAAATGATTAATAAAATCAATCGATTTACATGTGAATAATACTGAGATGATAAAATTATTCAGACTAATCAAGAACAAAAGATTGAATATAAATCAGCAACATTAGAAATGAAGGAGGAGATATCACCATAGATCCTACAGACATCAAAAGGATATTAAGGGTATATTATGAGTAGCTTACTGCTAATTAATTTCTCAACTTAGAGGATGAGTTCCTTGAAAAATACAAAACAATCAAAGCTCACTTGAGAAGAAATAGACAGCGTGGATAGAACTGCAGCATTAAAGGAAGTGAATTTGTAGCTGAAAATCTTCCCACAACAAAAACTCCAAGCTCAGACAGGGTCACTGGCGAATTCTATCCCATATTCGCAGGAAGAGTAAGACCAACTCTACACAAATTCTTTCAGAAGACAGTAGAGGAGGGACTCTTCCCAGCTCACTTCAGGATGTATTTTACAGTGATAGTAATCAAGACAGCGTGGTATTGGCATGAGCAGAGACATACAGATCCACTGCTGTGGTATTAGCATGAGCAGAGACATATAGATCCAGCTCTCCCCTGCTGCTCGGGGGAATTAAAACAGCACAGCCACCTTGGAAAACAGCTTGGGTATATCTTTAAAAGTCACACCAGCCCTACGGTCAGCAATTCAACTTGTGCATAATAATCCCCCCACAACACAATGCAAACATTTGTCCATATAAAGATCCCACAGAAATGCTCACAGCCCCTTTCACTTTACAGTCAAAAGCCGGAGAACACAAAAGCATCCACCGATAGGTGGAAACACAGGTTGTGGTATGTCCAAAGGCATGCCTGCCGCCCAGCAATAAAGAGGGGTGCACCACCCATTCCCGCAGCACACACTGGGCTGAGGAAGGCGGAAGAGTACATGCTACCTGGCTCCGCAACTGTGAGTCAGAGATACCTGATCTTTGAGGGCAAAGCAAGCCATAGGGAGTAGGGTCGGGTAGGGGCTGGGGCTGGACTAGGGCTGGGCTGGGCTGAGCCGGGGCTGGGGGCTGAGGCTGGAGGTGGGGGTGGGGGTGGGGGTGGGGACAGGGCTGAGGCTGGGGCTGGGGCTGGGGCTGGGGCTGGAGCTGGGGCTGAGGCTGGGAATGGGGGCTGGGGCTGGGGCTGGAGCTGGCTCTGGGGTTGGGGCTGGGGTTGGAGCTGGGCCTGGGGCTGCAGCTAGGGCTAGGGCTGGGGCTGGTCTGGAGCTGGGGCTGGGCTGGAGCTGGGGCTGGTTGACCAGAAAGGGGCAGAGGGAACCCTCTGAGGTCACAGGAATGTTCTTTACCTCCCTGGGGTGGGAGTCAGGTGGGTGTGTTTTGTCCAAACGTGCAGTGAACTGTGCCTTTAAATGGACATGTCACATTGTGTGTGAATTAAACTTTAAAGAAGTCATGTCCAGGTTCCAAATGGGGGTAAGACAGAAGCACACAGCCAGAGCACCCTTCCTCCGCCTCCACCTCCGCCCAGCACCTCCCAGTCCGACCTCCCCAGCCTGGCCAGGTAACCTAGCTTTGACCATCACCCTCCTGGCCAGAGGTCAGGCATGGCACTCAGGGCCTGCCAGACGAGCTTCCGCCCTCTGCACCGCACACCCAGGCCAGGGAGCTTTCCTCGGCACGCAGGCCGGGCTGCCCACTGTGAGCTCTGCATTTCTAGGCCAGGACTCAGCGCAATCGTGCTTTCTGGAGACGCCTGTTGAGTCACAGCGTAACCTCAAGACTGACGGAGCCGCGGGGAGTGCTGTCCTGTCACCAGGCAGGCTGCGGGGCCTCCCCCAAGCACTGCCTCTGCTACTGCTGGGGGTCCACGGTCACGAGGCAGGGGCTGCCTCCTCCCACACCACCACTGCGCTCCTGTGACACCGTGTCCCGCCAACCACAGCACAGGCATCCTGCCGCTTCCAGCCCCCACTGGGCCAGCTCGTCACTACAGGCAGGACGTCACCTCCCGGTCTCAGGAAGTGCCCATTCCGACATATCCCAGGGCTGCTGCTGGAGCACAGGTTTGTTGGCTCCGGGAACCCTCAGAGGGATGGCCACCCAGCTGAAGACCCTGGCTTCACAGGCCGTTAGTAACAATCCCGTGACTCTGGCCGGGGGCCTAAGGGAGGTCCAGAGAGGGCCCCCCTCATTCCTGTCCCCAAGACCCCAACAGTCCTGCCCCCAACACCCATTCCCAGGAGAAGGAGGAAAAATTCATTTCCCAGATTCCATCTTCACACCATCTGAGCAACTTCAATAACACTCCATAAAACACGACAAAACGTCAGCAGCGCTTATCAGGACCTCTCTGCCGTCCCCGTCCCCACCCTCCAGCTCTGCTGTGAACAGGGATAATGGGACACCCTAAAACCGCCAAAAGAAGGCAGGCATGCTCCCCTCCAGGGCTGCATCCCCCACATCTCACTGCAGGCCCCACTTACCTGCCCGCTGCAGACGAAGGTCTCTGATGAACACTCGGCCGTGATGGGGGATTACGAGGGTCTGGGGCCCCAGCTGCTCTTCACTGAACCAGGTCCCAAGGCAATGCAGCCCCAGCAGGAGGGGTCCCCAGGGCAGGAGCTTGAGGAGGGCACCCACACAGCCATTCCACAGTCAGCACCGAGACCCTCTGGACGCCCAACACCCACCCTGAGCCTGCCTGGCTGCCTGGACCACTGGGCAAGCTGGCGGGCTGCCAGGCTCTGCTGCCACCAGGCATGGCGCTGGCCAGGCAGTTGCCCAGTTGCCAGAGGGGGATGAGCTGAAGGATGAGGACCCGGCTCAGGTTCAGGCAGGAAAAAGGCCAATCAAGACAGTGCAGCCTGACCTGGCTTGAGATGAGCTGGGTGCCCCACATGCAACGCTAACCCCGTCCCACGGCTGCAGACAGGGCATGGTGTGTGCCCGAGTCCACATGCAATGGCCCCAGGGAAGAGAAGAACAGCCCAGGGCCGGCCCTCCGTCTGCCCTCTAGGAGCCACCATACACTGACCCTGCGGTGAGATGCCTTGACCCTGCTACCCTGCACGTGAGCTGCTGCCAGATTCTGCTAGCGTGACCTGGGCAGGGCACAAGAGGCCAGCCCACCTCTACCCTGGCAGCACCCTCCTTGCCCACTCATTTGGTGATGGACAGACGTGAGGAGAGAAGTAGTGGGACAGCAGTCTGAAGCCCTGGGAGGCCATCCCCGCTCTGGGCCTCTGCACATGCATGATGGTGCTTCAAAACCCACAGAACACCGCTGGGGGTCCTCAAGGAGAAATAGAGTACCCCAAAACCTTAGTGTGTGACTGACGAGGCTGACGATCGCTTCCCCAGCTGGTCCTGGGCCAGCCCATGCTGAGGGAGAGAATCAGATGTGGCTCAAACCAAAGTCACCGTTGACTAGGCCTGGCAGCTATGTGATGTGTGACGGCTCTAGTTACACTGGCCCAGGCGACCACGGAGATGGGTCTCTGCAGGCCAGGAAGAATCACAGGCCCGTGGACCGATACCGTGGATGAGGAAGGGGAAGCCGGGGTGGGGAAGCAGCGGGTGTGGGCCAGGGCGCCACAGCCAGGAGGGGCAGCTCAAAGTGGCCAGAGCAAATGCTGTTTGGCTCCCACAGGGTGCTGAGAAACCGGAGTCAAGCACTGGTAAGGTTCACCCCAGGGAGACAGGGTCACCTCTGAGGGCCTCGTGGAGAGGACGTGTCTGAACCCCAGTTGCCAATGCCAGCAAAGCTGACAGCCAGGCTTTGTGCCAGCAGCCATGAGGCAGCCGGGGAAGCACAGGGCAGCTCCTGCCCACCTGGACAACCACTCCCGAGGGAGGTCTGTGGGAAAGGCAGGTGGCAGATGGGCACGTCAAAGGCAAGGCTCGCTCCCCACACCTGCTGAGTCTGGGCCCTCACCAGCCGAGAGCAGCGGCCCTGCCCCGCAGCGCCCTCCTCCTCCTCTGTGACCAGCCCTCCTCTGGACAGCTGTGCCGAGGGTGTCTCTAACACATACGGCAACAGTCCTGCACCACGCAGGCAACTCCGCAGAGGACTGAGAGGGCTAGAGGCGCTTCCCAACAGGGGCTGATGATGCAGCCGGAGAGCTGGGGAGTCAACCAGCTCATTCTGGGGCAGGGTGGGGGCCAGACTGGCCAGTACAGGGCTGGGTTTGTGGCCAGGGTCGGGGCTTCATGCTCCTGGAAGGCAGATGGCATCAGGAAGGAGGCTGATGGCGCAGTGGTGGTGCTCAGGCCTTGGAAGATGGAGGCAGGCGAGCACCAGTCCAGAAGGAACACAGGGCCACGTAAGAGAAGTGAGGTTTGCCGGGACCTCCTATGCACCAGCCCTGGCCGAGGCATGTCCCGTATTTCCTCGTGATGGCGGGAGCCCTACTTTGTCGAGGAGGAAGCGGAGGCTCCAAGGGTTACAGAGCAGACAGAGGCACATGGGACATGGCTCCACTCACAGGAAACGTCCAGAACAGGCAAAGCCACAGGCAGACCGCAGCCTAGAGCTGCCAGGGCTGGGGGAGCTGAGGGTGGGGTGACTGCCTAGGGCTGGGGCTCCCTTTTGGGAGACGGAAACGCTCTGAAATTGAGACGGTGGCGGTGGCTGCGCGGCACCGGGAATGAACTAGCATCACCAAGTTGAAGACTTTAAAAGGGTGAAATGACAAACTTTGATATATGACTACTATGTCAATAAAGAAAGAAAATAATAAGGCTCTGGCACTCACCAAAGACCCCAGAGCTGGGAAAGACAGGGCCGGGCGGGTTTGTTCGAGCTCAGTCCCAAGGGAGCCGTCCCCTCTTGACCTCAGCCTTCCCACGACTGTCAGGATCTGCAAGGACCTCTCCAGCCCTTTGCCTCAGACCGCAGTGCTGCATGACCCAGCCCACACGCAGGCAGGGCCTGCAGGCTGCCGGACTTCACAACCCACAGACGACGCCACGTGCCTAGACACCTCCCCGGGCCCAGAGGAGAAGCCACAACCCGGCATGGGGCTGGTGTCAGAGAAGGGGCAGTGTGTGCTGGCTTCTGCTGGCTTTTTTTCTTAATACACTTTAGGGACCCTGTTTCAAAGTCAAAGATGAGGTATGCTATTAGAGAAACGCCCCTCAGAGCCACCTGGGTCAGAGAAGAGGTCTCACAAAACACTCTCACACTCCCCTAGACCCCTCCCTCCCCCCTCCAACGCCTCCCATCGTCCACACGCGGCTCCACCCTCTCAGGTGCAGAGCCCGACACGGGGGAGGGAGTTCAAGTGGCACAGTGGGGACTGACCGAGGACAAGAACACTGAGAGTGCCCTCAAGTGCCCCCTCCCCAGCCTCCCTGCACCCACCCCCCGAGGCCGGGCCGCGCAGTCTTCTGCAGGGTAACAATCCAGGCCCACATCTCCTGCCAAGGCAAGGGCAAAGGGACTCCTGTTCACAGGAAATAAAGGCTCGTCCTTGATGAGCGTGGAGAGGAGTAAAGCACAGGCAGTGGTGGAGAGGCCACTTGGGGCTGCAGGCATGTCCCAGGAGGGCCCTGGCAGGCTAGCAGGCATGCCAACATGGGGCCCTGGGGGCCTGACTCACCCTCCATCCCGAAGCAGAGCGTGTGCCTGCGGCACATCCGGGACACACAGCAGGGGCCAGAGGCCTTGGACATAGGCTGGGACAGCAGGAGGTAGAAGAGAATATGAAGCCATCCCACCACCTCCCCCGGGAGCACCTCCTCTTCTCCCACACCAGCGAGGTCACCCCCGTCGCTGTCACTGTCCATCAGCCACTCACTGCCCGGCAGGCTGCAACAAGCCCTCCTGCGGCCCAGGCCTTTTGCAGAGGAGAGGACCACGGGCTGTGCCTCTGACTTCGCCACCTCCTCCATCATCCCGTTCATTACCCAGTGCCCAGCACAGCCACCAGCTCACTCAGCACCCCCAGCCCTGGCAGCACCAGGAAACTCACCCGATCCCTGTGAGGAGGGCAGGAGGCCTTCTTCATGTCAAAGCCAGGGACAAGCAGCCCACAGCCCGTGACAGCAGCACTCTGTGTCACCCCAGTCCCAGGCTCTGCCGGCCGCCCACAATACGGGCTAACCCCACTGCGGGGGCGACTGAGCCACTGCAGCAGCTGCCAGAGAGGGAAGCACCTGTCCTCGGACACAGAGCAAGGGGGAGACCCTGGGGCCAGCTATCCCACTGACGGCCAGAGAGGGGCTCCCCCACGGCCCCCAACTGGGCCAAGAGGAAGGCCTGTCCCGTAAAGACTCTCCTCAAGCTGAAAGTGTCAAGCCCAAGCAAGCTCCTGCAGCAAGGCCGGCTGGCTCGGTGCCAGGACCGCCACTGCCTACTACCTCATCCCGGGGCTGGGCAGGAGGCTGCAGCACCCGTGACCAGAGATGCCTGCTGAGGTCTGCCTGTCCAGGTGGGGCTGGGAGCACTTGCTCAGATCTCTTCCAGACACTGTCAGCTCCACCACAGCCAGCACTGCTGTCCTCGCCACACACTCGCTCGGGTATGGGGGCGGATCCCAGCCAGTGTCTTGAGGGGAACCTTGGCCCGCTGCAGCCCCGTGCTCTCGGGACCCATCTGGTCTCAGGCAGGGCCTATCCATAACCAGGCAGCTTCCACAGCAGGATGGAGGCCTCGTCACCCACAGCTGGAATCCAGCGTGGGAACCAGGCCGCCGCCCTCCTCTTCCAGCTCTCCTGCAGCACGGCCTCATGCAGCAGTCAAGAGGCCTCAGCGCACGCCGTGCCTACGCCCAGCACCTGTCCCAGCACCTGTCTGGGCCCACCACAGGAACTCAGCACACCGTGCCTACACCCAGCACCTGTCCCAGTACCTGTCTGGGCAACTGTCCGGGCATCTGTCCCAGCACCTGTCCAGGCCCACCACAGGAGCTCAGCACGCCGTGCCTACGCCCAGCACCTGTCCCAGTACCTGTCTGGGCCCACCACAGGAGCTCAGCACACCGTGCCTACGCCCAGCATCTGTCCCAGCACCTGTCTGGGCAACCGTCCGAGCATCTGTCCCAGCACCTGTCCAGGCCCACCATAGGAGCTCAGCACACCATGCCTACGTCCAGCACCTGTCCCAGTACCTGTCCGGGCCCACCACAGGAGTTCAGCACACCGTGCCTACACTCAGCACCTGTCCCAGTACCTGTCTGGGCCCACCACAGCAGGAGCTCAGATGCCCTGCCTATGCCCAGCACCTGTCTGGGCCCACAACAGCAGGAGCTGAGACGCTGGGCCCACGCTGACCTCTGCGGACCTCCCTCACCCATCAGACACCAACAGAGCAATGCTCTCCCTGGGAAAAGGGACTCTGCCAGAGCCTCAGCCTCGGGGTCCACAGAAGGCCCGCCCCAGCTCTGAGCAGACACTGCCTCCCAGGTCTCAACCTGCTCACCCTGACACCACGGGGCGGCACCAGCCTGTAGGAAGGCCTCTTCTGGGTGTTAAAAACAGTAACAGAGCAGCATGTTTCAAACCACGGCGCTGAAACTCAGGTCAGAAAAACAGTTTAGTAAGTTGCAGCTAGCTTTTTCTCTCCTGAGTAGCACAGGGCGCAGCAGGAGGAACACGGGCACGCGTGGCCATGGGGAGCGTCAACACAGCTAGAAACCCCTGATTCTCAGCGTGTGTGTCTACCCCAGGCGGCAACAGCAAATGCCCTTCTCACCACGGCTGTGGTGCCAGCATGTGACTGGGCGACAGTGACAGAAGAACTCTGTCCTGCCCGTCTGCGAGCTCGGCTCCACTCTAGGATGGGATGAGGGAGAGGCCAAGTCAACCACCAAGCAGGGAGACAAAATTTACTAATGCTCCCTTTACATGTAACATATGTTGGCTGAACGCACAGATGGGTGGGTGGATAGACGAGTGAAGAGTGCATGGGGCAAAGGATGAATGAACAAGAACACTCCAGATGAGACAGTGGTGACGGGGAGGGTAGGGGGAAGAGGAGGAGGGGGGGGGGAGGGGGGGGGGGGGGGGGAGGAGGAGGAGGAGAGGAAGGTGCTGTGGAGGAAGATGCAGGGTGACACGGCCAAGATGGGCCCCCCCTTCCTGCTGGACAGAGTGGTGCCCTAGCGAGGTGAGCTGGGCACGGAACTCACCTCTGGGCGGCTCCAGACCGAAGCCCTCAGAGGGCAGGGCCTGGCAAGAGAAGGTCTTGGCCACCACCTGCTCCACAGGCGTGAGGGCCAGGGCCTGGGGCTTGCCAGAACCGGGGCTGGGGCCATGGGCTGCCTTCCGGAGGTCGCCCAGCTTGCGCCGCACGACGGCTCGCAGATCCCGCCACTTGTGCTTCAGGTCCACGACGTCACGGCGGCAGTAGCCCAGCGCGTTCACGGCCTGCAGGATGCGGCTCCACACGCGGTACCTGCGAGTGGGCTCGGCTTTCAGCAGCCCAGTGCCGAACAGCAGCTGGTGGTGCTTGCTCACCTTGGACACCAGCACCTCGGTCTCCTGCGGGCAGAAGTTAGGCTTCCTCTTCTTGGCCCGGGTAGCGCTGGGCCCCACCATGCGGCCATGGGGCCCAGCGGCCAAGTCCTTCCTCGGGCCAGTGGTGGGTGATGTGGTGGGCAATGAGGTGGGCACCGCCATGCGGCCATGGGGCCCAGCGGCCAAGTCCTTCCTCGGGCCAGTGGTGGGTGACGAGGTGGGCGATGAGGTGGGCTCCGGCATCCGGCTGCCTTCAGGGGCAACCCCAGGCCCTGGAAAGGCACCAAAAGGTGGACGTTTAAGGCCCTGGGCCTGTGGAGGCAGCGGCTCCAGCAGCAGCTCCCTAGGGCACCTCCTCTTTGGTTTCTGCTTCGGGACATGGCTGCCTGGTCCTGGCCACCACCCCTCCCTGCTGCGTGTCCAGAGACCTGGGCCCACGATCCCCCAGCCCTGACACTGCCTCACCAGGTGCCGTCAGCAAGCACGTAGCTTCAGGGTCGCAGTGCCCCATCTCCAAGACGGCACACCACTAGCCCTGCCTGCCCCTGCAGCCACCACAGGGGTGCGGGAGTCGGGCAGGCTAGGTTGTAGCCCTGGACCCTCTCCAGGGTCTCCTGCCCTCAGGCCAGGGCTGGGCTGCTCCTGGGGTCAGCCCTCGCTTGGGGACAGCCTTCCAGCTGACATTTTGGAAGGCTCCTGCCAACCTGCCCACAGCACAAGTAAGAGCCCCTGAGCACCGGCCTCAGCTTCCCCTCCTGCACTTGGGCCGAGGCTGGTGGGGACGTGGTGGCCTGGTCGGCAGCCTCACCCCCCTGCCATCCTTTGCCTCCACCCTGCAAGGGAACAGGGCTGCGCTGGCAACAGTGGGAAGTCTCTGTGCCTTTGCTCACACACGAGCCTCTTCACTAACCCGACCAGCTTCCTGAAGGCAGGGACAGGGCCCGACACCGCAGGTTCCCCGATGCGGCACGTCTGAGCCCTCAGGGAGGAGCACTCAAGTGCAGGCCTCTCCCCAGGGTCCTGGCATCCCAGAAGCACCTGGAGGGGCCTCTCCACCAGGCGGGAAGCCCACCAGGATACCCGCAGAGGTCACCGCACCTGTTCTTCCCCAAACCACACCAAGCGCCCTGCCACCCCTCGCCAGCCCACTGCACAAGAACGGTCGGGCTTGGGGGTGAGGAGTCACATGAGCAGGTCCAAAGCCCCGGGCGGGGGCAGCCCTGCTCAGTCCTGACCCTACAGGGCTGGCCAGCTCTGGCCACCATGCAACTTCCACCCTGTGGCCTGTCTGGGCTGGCTGCACCGTTGGCCCTACTCAGGGGAAGGCCTGGTGGGGGGCAGGGCACACAAGCCCCTCACCTCCTGGTCCCAGCCTCCTCCCTGCAGCTCCTGCCTGCTGACCCCGCCCTCCTCCGCACCTGCATCTCCAAGCCGCCTTCCCAGGACCCCCCAGACCCAGCATCTGAGTGAAGTACCTCGCTTCCTGGCCCTTGGGACAATAGGCGTGTCCGCCGGCCCCAGATCACCTTCCCCGTCCTTCCCCACACAGGGGTTCTGCAGCTTGCTCTCTGGCGACGGGCAGGGGAAATGGCGGATTCCATACTCGGTCCAACATCTAGCGCACTCTACGGACAGCAAGGGACAGTCACGATTACCGTCAGCTCAGGGCGCTCCTGGCAGTGCCAGGCGCCCACGCACGGACAGCAGACGCCCAGGACCCGAGATGCTCCACTCAGGGCTCCTCCTCCAGGAAGCCCTCCCTGCCTGCTATATCCTCTGGATCATCTCCCTTCTGCTGAATGCCAGCAAGGAGTTCAGAACTTTAGGTGTTCCGGATTTTTCTCTGAACCAGTTCTGAAATGTGACTGCAGACTAGCATACAACCCCCAGGGCCTGCAGGGGTAGCCACAGATTAAGCCCTGGACAGCTATTACCAGTCAGCAACAAAGTACAAAATGGGAAGTGCGGCTCCAGCATCGCTTAAGGCAATTCGAAACTGCTGCGACCTCTGCACTCACAATCATTCTACTGCATTTTATAAAAGTGTCATTCCGTAGCGTATGGGAGATGAAAAGCAAAGCCACACTGCTGTCCCCACTCGGCTTTGCGGAGGCAGAGACACGTGCTCCACCTCTCCCGGCTCCCAGCCCCCGCACGTGTTTGGGCCCTACACATCATCATTTTCTCTAATTCTTTCCATTGTTCACAAAACATTTCAGGACACATTTCACTGAAATTCATTGATCCTCAGACGCACCTTATAAAAGCATGTTAACATCTCTGGAACCACGATGTGCCTTTCGATCCACAGCACCCCAAAGACACGCGTGTGCGCCAGGCTGAGTGAGGCCTCCGAAGCCGGACCCCGCATGCCTGTCTGCAATCTGTTCTTCCCGGGACGTGTGCCAGTAGGTAACAAGGATGCTGCTGGCTTGGAAGCGCTTTCCAGCCACGTCCGTGGCCTCCAGGGCCAGGTCGGCACAATGGATCCCAGGGCTGCATCCCTGAGCCAAGTGCCTGAAGCAGCAGCTCTTGGAAAAGACCCTTCATGCAACCCTCACAGAAGTGACACTAGGGGCCGCCCTGGTGCACTCCCACTCGGGGTCCCTCTAGGGGGACCCTGTGGCCCAACGTGAGGGCAGGGAAGGACTTCCCCAAAGCCTCTCACCAGACCCGCGGGAGGTAGGAGAGGTCCCAAAGGCCACCTGGTCCATTCTCCTGCCCCCAGACAGCGCTGCCCAAACTACACAGGCAGAGACAGACCTATGGCCACACAGACTCAGGGAACGGCCTCCAGTGCCCAGCTCACTGCTCTGGACTGGGGCTCACTCACCCTCCAGCTCTGGGCCCGGTGGGGGGAAGAGGGAGAAGCCTGCGGAAGGACAGGAGGGCAGCTGCCTGGCTCATTTCAGGGCGGAGGTTTCCACAGGGCAGAGAAGTGCAGCAAAGTGGATCAGAGTCAGAAGCTGACAACCCTCTCGGGGGCCAGGGAGGAGCAGCCAGCCTGGAGACAGACGCTGCCCTAGGAAAACCAGGCACCCACGAGAGGCACTGGCCAAGGTCTGGAAGGGCCCCAAGTCACAGACGCCTCTCAGTGTTTGATGAGGTGAGCCTCCAGCATGCCCACCCCCCCACCGCCAAAGAGAGCAGGGCCGGTCCCTCCAGCTCCCGGCAGGCCCCTCTCCTGGCATCCACACTATCCTCTCTCTGCACAGAGACACACTCTCCAGGCCGGAAACCCCAGACAATGGCCTGTGAGGGGATCCAGGCACTTGGTAATTGAGCTCAGCCTCTGCTCAGAAAGGGGTCCCACAGGCCCCCAGAGAGACCACAGGCCCTGCTGTCACTCAAGAACACGCCATCACCTCACCACACTGAATCCCTTTACCCCAAGTCCAGGTCCTACCCACTGCACCCATGTTACTCCACACTGCTCCCCACGCCCCTCAAGACGCCAGTATGCTCCGCCCACCCGAGCCACATGAATCCAGACATGGCAGGGACAGGCCTGGGATTTTACTGTATGCTTTTGAATAGAATAATACCCACAAATTACAGAAAAAATGTAAATGCAGACAGTTATAAATAAAAAAATAAAGATCACAGCATCCAGAGATAAACACAATGAACCCTGGAGGTGGGCGGCTGTCTTCCACAAGCAAACACTGCGTGTGTGGCTTTGCTTCTTCCACGCACCACATTCTCCACAAATCACAGCACACGCACAGGTCACTCGAGGGCCTTCGCCAGTGTGATGTTAATGCCCACATCGAATTCTACCCCAGCTGTAACACAATCGTTTTCCTAAAGCCAGGTACTTACAGCATTTCTGAGTCAGCACTCAGACAAATCACACGTGCTGAACACCTCTGCCTGTGTATCTATCTCCTGAGACAGAGTCCAGGAGGACGTGTGGCTGGGCTAAGAGAAGGAACACTCCTGGGTGTCCCGAAGCTGGCTGTTCCTGGCACCGCACACCCACCCTCCCCCACAACCCTGTGGCCCCTGCTTCCGCCCCAGGCTGCCCCAAAGCTGGCTGCTCCCGGCACCCCACGCCCACCCTCCCCTGCTCCCGCTCCAGGCTGCCCCAAGGGGGCTGCTCCCAGCACCCCACGCCCACCCTCCCAGCAGCCTCTGCTCCCGCCCCACGTTGCCACAAGCTGGCTGCTCCCAGCACCCCACACCCACCCTCCCCGTGGCCCATGCTCCCACCCCAGGCTGCCAAGGGCGTGTTGACATTCTCTTTTCCTGCCAGGTTACTGTGAGGCTGACCACTGCGAGTGCGCTGAGGAGACAGCTACACTTCCCAGCTGCCCACAGACCTGGCCAGTTCGCATGGCGCTCTGGGGCGCTTTCTTCTGTGTATCTGAGTTATTTATGGGTTGACAACTCACTAGCTGGCTTTTCGCTGCCTCTGTCCAGATGACGTGACGATGACGCGAGGGCCCTAAGGTGCTGCCCAGTTAGGGTGGCAGGACTGCGGCACACAGCAGGGACTGGGCACATGCAGCTGACCCTAAACCCATGGGGACTTCGTCCAGGCCCCACCGGCCTGCCTGGAAGGCCTTGCCCAGCTCTGAGGGTCCTCGAAGGCCCCACCCACACAGAAAGCCAAGAGCTGAGGGGAGCAAAGGAGGCACTGAGCCAGGCTTGCCCCCGCACCCCAGAAGCAGCCCCGGCCACGACAATTTTCAACAAACCCGGACGACACTAGTGCTTTTCTTTCAGATGTGTAAGCGGGTTTGAAATCACTTTAAAAAGACAACTGGAAAAAAGCACATTTGAAAATGATGAAGTAAACTTCTAAGCAATTCCAAAACAAAGAAATCATAATGGAAAGTTATTTAGAACTGAACAAAAATTTAAAATACTATACATTTCAAAATGTGTGACATTCAACTGAAGTAGTTTCTTGGGAAATTTCTAATTTCAAATGCTTTTGTTAGAAACGAATAGTTACCATATTCATGATGAATGTGGTAAATATTCAATCTGGGAGTCAGAAAAATAAAACAGCATCAACTTAAAGACAGGAGGGAAACGATGAAAGTACGAGCAGAAATCAATCACGATTTAAACTCGCACGCACAGAAGGCGGAAGCCAGGAGCCACGTCTCTGCAGAGACCTGCACAAACTGCCGGGTCTCTGTTGATACTGACTGTAAGAGAAAACAGAGAAAGTACAAATACAGAATATCAGGAATGAGAAAGGGGATGTGGTTGAGGCTCTGAGGCTGTGAAAGAAGCAGCAGCCACCACCAGCCCTCAGCAGCGCTGCCCGAGCTTCACGGGTGTCACATGACCACCGGGCCGGAGGCCTCTTCTCGCCTCCCCTTCCCCACCCTGAGCTCACAAAGCTCATGAGCAGCAGGGTGGGCAGGGCTGAGACCAAGGCAGGCAGGGTAGGTAGACAGGGCAGGGCAGACAGGGCGTGGACCAAGCAGGCAGGGCTGGCACGCTGTGACTGGCAGAGCTGGGACCAGGGCAGGCAGGGCTGGGACCAGGGCAGGCAGGGCAGGCAGGGCTGGGACCAGGGCAGGCAGGGGGGGCAGGGCTGGGATCAGGGCAGGCAGGGTGGGCAGGGCTGGGACCAGGGCAGGCAGGGCGGGCAGGGCTGGGACCAGGGCAGGCGGGCGGGCAGGGCTGGGACCAGGGCAGGCAGGGGGGGCAGGGCTGGGACCAGGGCAGGCAGGGCGGGCAGGGCTGGGACCAGGGCAGGCGGGCGGGCAGGGCTGGGACGAGGGCAGGCAGGGGGGGCAGGGCTGGGACCAGGGCAGGCAGGGCGGGCAGGGCTGGGACCAGGGCAGGCAGGGCGGGCAGGGCTGGGACCAGGGCAGGCCAGCTTCTGCATCTGCATCTTAACCATTACATGAGGGTGCCCCAGTGTCACAACTGACAGCAAAAGGCTATTGTGTACAATTTAATTTCAGTAAGTTGAACATTTAGATAAAACAGTAGAATTTCCAGAAAAATGCAACTTAGCAAAACTGACCCAAGAAGAAATAGAGAGCTTGAATAACGTTTTACAACTAGAGGAATTAACTGGCAGTCAGAAAATCTTTCCACAAAGGAAAACACTAGATCCGCATAGTTTAACAGCAAAATCCCAGAAACGTTCAAGGAATACATAATCCTGTTCTTCCACAAACTCACCAAGAATAGAACCACCGTCTCCATTCAACACTGCAGTAGAGGTTCCAGCCAGGAAAAGAAACACATAATAGGTGAAAGCACTGGAAAAGGAGTGAAAACGCTGTCATTATGCACAAACACCACCATCTACAGGGAAGGCTCAAAAGATTCCACAGACAAATCATTACAATAAAAAGGGTTTAGCAACATGGCTGGACACAAACCATACACAAAAGTCAATTACACCACACAGGAAAAGTCTGGTTTCTTCCACAAATAAACCTGGAGGGAAATAAAGAGACAGAGGGAAGCCAGAGACAAAGACACACTCGAAGGAGGAGCACGGGTCAGCCGTAGCACGGGATCTCGGGAGGCTCCAGGTTAAACAGCATCTCTGAAACAGACACTCCCAGAGGCCGTCGGCACTTCAACTGCAGGTTGGGTACGGCGGCCACACGAGCTGTCACAGTGGAAATCTGGTCACACATAAAAGGAGTCCCTCTCTTTGGGGACACACTGAAATATTACCAGATGAGATGATCTGCTATCTGGGATTTACTCCAGAATGACACGGCAGGGGAGCAGCTTGGGGGCACATGTACAGCCACACTGGCCACGAGCACCGAGGGGAAGCTGAGGTACACCAGGGGCTGCGACATGTCTGTGCCTACTTTGATGTGTTTGAAAATTTCCACATTTAGAAAATTAAAACATAGCCGGGCGCGGTGGCTCAAGCCTGTAATCCCAGCACTTTGGGAGGCCGAGACGGGCGGATCACGAGGTCAGGAGATCGAGACCATCCTGGCTAACACAGTGAAACCCCGTCTCTACTAAAAAATACAAAAAAAGAGCCGGGCGAGGTGGCGGGCGCCTGTAGTCCCAGCTACTCAGGAGGCTGAGGCAGGAGAATGGCGTAAATCCGGGAGGCGGAGCTTGCAGTGAGCCGAGATCCGGCCACTGCACTCCAGCCTGGGCAACAGAGCGAGACTCCGCCTCAAAAAAAAAAAAAAAAAAAAA